>NC_054488.1:28408970-28708970 GCF_017639515.1 Carcharodon carcharias
ACTCAACATGACGTGAATCGAAATTACTTGACTCGATATGACACATCATGACTCGGCGTAAGGTGACTCGATATGACATGACTCGACACAACATTACACGACTTGACATGACTCGACATGAGTCGAAATGACATGAAACTCTATGAGTCAAAATGAAATGACTCAACATGACACGGCATGACTTTTCATGACTCGACATGGCTCGAGCCGACATGACTCGACATGACATGACACAACATGTCTTAATGTTAATCATCATATGACTGGACCGGAAATGACTCAACGTGACATGACTCGATATGACACATCATGACTTCACATGCGGTGACTCGACATGACATGACTCGACATGTCATGACTCGGCACAACATTACATTACTTGACATGACTCAACATCACTCAACATGAGTCAACATGTCATGACTCAACATGACATGACTCAGTATGACATGACATGACACATGATTCGACATATTTCGCCATGACATCACTTGACACGACATGATTTTACATGACTCAACATGCCTTAATTTGTCTCACCATGACATGACTCGACATGACATGACTCGACATGTCTTAACGTTACTCATCATGACATTACTGGAAAGGATATGACTCGACATGTCATTACATGACTCAACATGTCTAGACGTGACACAACATGACTCGACATGACCTGAATCGAAATTACTTGACTCGATATGGCACATTATGACTCGGCGTAAGTTGACTCGATATGACATGACTCGACACAACATTACACGACTCGACATGACTCGACATGAGTCGAAATGACATGACACTGTATGAGTCAAAATGAAATGACTCAACATGACACGGCATGACTTGTCATGACTCGACATGGCTCGAGCCGACATGACTCGACATGACATGACACGACATGTCTTAACGTTAATCATCATATGACTGGACCGGAAATGACTCAACGTGACATGACTCGATATGACACATCATGACTTCGCAAGCGGTGACTCAACATGACATGACTCGACATGTCATGACTCGGCACAACATTACATTACTTGACATGACTCAACATCACTCAACATGAGTCAACATGACATGACTCAATATGACATGACATGACACATGATTCGACATTATTCGTCATGACATCACTTGACATGACATGATTTTACATGACTCGACATGACATGACTCGAAATGACTCGGCACAACATTACATTACTTGACATGACTCAACATCACTCAACATGAGTCAACATGACATGACTCGACATGACATGACTCAATATGACATGACTCAATATGACATGACATGACACATGATTCGACATAATTCGCCATGACATCACTTGACATGACATGATTTTACATGTCTCGACATGCCTTAATTTGTCTCATCATGACATGACTCGACATGACATGACTTGACATGTCTTAACATTACTCATCATGACATGACTGGAAATGATATGACTCGACATGACATTACATGACTCGACATGTCTTAACTTGACTTATCATGACATGACATGACTTGACATGTCTTAACGTGATTCATCATGACATGACTCGACAACATGTCTAGACATGACACAACATGACTCGACATGACATGAATCGAAATTACTTGACTCGATATGGCACATCATGTCTCGTCATGAGGTGACTCGATATGACATGACTCGACATGACATGACTCGACACTACATAACTCGACATGATTCAACATGACATGACACCATATAACTTGACATGACATGACTCGACATGTTTTGACATAATGTGATGTGACGTGACTCAACATGACATGACTCGACACAACATAACTCGACAAGATTCAACATGTCATGACACCATATAACTTGACATGACCTGACTCGACATGTTTCGACATAATGTGATGTGACGTGAATCGACATGACATGACTCGACACAACATAACGCGACATGACGTGACTCGACATGACATGTTTAGAAATGGCACATCATAATTCGACATGACTCAACATGACATGAATCGAAATTACTTTACTCGATATGACACATCATGACTCGCCGTAAGGTGACTCGATATGACATGACTCGACACAACATTACACGACTTGACATGACTTGACATGAGTCGAAATGACATGACACTGTATGAGTCAAAATGAAATGACTCAACATGACACGGCATGACTTGTCATGACTCGACAGGCCTCGCGACGACATGACTCGACATGACATGACTCGACATGTCATGACTTGGCACAACATTACATTACTTGACATGACTCAACCTCACTCAACATGAGTCAACATGACATGACTCAATATGACTTGACATGGCACATGATTCGACATAATACGCCATGACATCATTGACATGACACGATTTTACATGACTCGACATGCCTTAATTTGTCTCATCATGACATGACTGGAAATGATATGACTCGACATGACATTACATGACTCGACATGTCTTAACTTGACTTATCATGACATGACATGACTTGACATGTCTTAACGTGATTCATCATGACATGACTCGACAACATGTCTAGACGTGACACAACATGAATCGACATGACATGAATCGAAATTACTTGACTCGATATGACACATCATGTCTCGTCATGAGGTGACTCGATATGACATGACTCGACATGACATGACTCGACACTACATAACTCGACATGATTCAACATGACATGACACCATATAACTTGACATGACATGACTCGACATGTTTTGACATAATGTGATGTGACGTGGCTCAACATGACATGACTCGAAACAACATAACGCGACATGACGTGACTCGACATGACATGACTTGACATGTCTTAACTTGACTCATCATGACATGAACGACATGACATGAATAGACATGGCAAAACATGATTCGACATGACTCAACATGACGTGAATCGAAATTACTTGACTCGATATGACACATCATGACTCGGCGTAAGGTGACTCGATATGACATGACTCGACACAACGTTACACGACTTGACATGACTCGACATGAGTCGAAATGACATGAAACTCTATGAGTCAAAATGAAATGACTCAACATGACACGGCATGACTTTCCATGACTCGACATGGCTCGAGCCGACATGACTCGACATGACATGACACAACATGTCTTAATGTTAATCATCATATGACTGGACCGGAACTGACTCAACGTGACATGACTCGATATGACACATCATGACTACGCAAGCGGTGACTCGACATGACATGACTCGACATGAGATGACTCGGCACATCATTACATTACTTGACATGACTCAACATCACTCAACATGAGTCAACATGACATGACTCAATATGACATGACATGGCACATGATTCGACATAATTCGCCATGACATCACTTGACATGATTTTACATGACTCGACATGCCTTAATTTGTCTCATCATGACATGACTCAACATGACATAACTCGACATGACTCGGCACAACATTACATTACTTGACATGACTCAACATCACTCAACATGAGTCAACATGACATGACTCGACATGACATGACTCAATATGACATGACTCAATATGACATGACATGACACATGATTCGACATAATTCACCATGACATCACTTGACATGACATGATTTTACATGACTCGACATGCCTTAATTTGTCTCATCATGACATGACTCGACATGACATGACTTGACATGTCTTAACGTTACTCATCATGACATGACTGGAAATGATATGACTCGACATGACATTACATGACTCGACATGTCTTAACTTGACTTATCATGACATGACATGACTTGACATGTCTTAACGTGATTCAACATTACATGACTCGACAACGTGTCTAGACGTGACACAACATGACTCGACATGACATGAATCAAAATTACTTGACTCGATATGACACATCATGTCTCGTCATGAGGTGACTCGATGTGACATGACTCGCGACGACATGACTCGACATGACATGACACGACAGGTCTTAAGGTTAATCATCATATGACTGGACCGGAAATGACTCAATGTGACATGACTCGATATGACACATCATGACGTCACATGCAGTGACTCGACATGACATGACTCGACATGACATGACTCGGCACAACTCGGCACAACATTACATTACTTGACATGACTCAACATCACTCAACTTGAGTCAACATGACATGACTCAATATGACATGACATGACACATGATTCGACATAATTCGCCATGACATCACTTGACATGACATGATTTTACATGACTCGACATGCCTTAATTTGTCTCATCATGACATGACTCGACATGACATGACTCGACATGTCTTAACATTACTCATCATGACATGACTGGAAATGATATGACTCGACATGACATTACATGACTCGACATGTCTTAACTTGACTTATCATGACATGACATGACTTGACATGTCTTAACGTGATTCATCATGACATGACTCGACCACATGTCTAGACGTGACACAACATGACTCGACATGACATGAATCGAAATTACTTGACTCGATATGGCACATCATGTCTCGTCATGAGGTGACTCGATATGACATGACTCGACATGACATGACTCGACACTACATAACTCGACATGATTCAACATGACATGACACCATATAACTTGACATGACATGACTCGACATGTTTTGACATAATGTGATGTGACGTGACTCAACATGACATGACTCGACACAACATAACTCGACAAGATTCAACATGTCATGACACCATATAACTTGACATGACCTGACTCGACATGTTTCGACATAATGTGATGTGACGTGAATCGACATGACATGACTCGACACAACATAACGCGACATGACGTGACTCGACATGACATGTTTAGAAATGGCACATCATAATTCGACATGACTCAACATGACATGAATCGAAATTACTTTACTCGATATGACACATCATGACTCGCCGTAAGGTGACTCGATACGACATGACTCGACACAACGTTACACGACTTGACATGACTCGACATGTCTTAACATTACTCATCATGACATGACTGGAAATGATATGACTCGACATGACATTACATGACTCGACATGTCTTAACTTGACTTATCATGACATGACATGACTTGACATGTCTTAACGTGATTCATCATGACATGACTCGACAACATGTCTAGACGTGACACAACATGACTCGACATGACATGAATCGAAATTACTTGACTCGATATGGCACATCATGTCTCGTCATGAGGTGACTCGATATGACATGACTCGACATGACATGACTCGACACTACATAACTCGACATGATTCAACATGACATGACACCATATAACTTGACATGACATGACTCGACATGTTTTGACATAATGTGATGTGACGTGACTCAACATGACATGACTCGACACAACATAACTCGACAAGATTCAACATGTCATGACACCATATAACTTGACATGACCTGACTCGACATGTTTCGACATAATGTGATGTGACGTGAATCGACATGACATGACTCGACACAACATAACGCGACATGACGTGACTCGACATGACATGTTTAGAAATGGCACATCATAATTCGACATGACTCAACATGACATGAATCGAAATTACTTTACTCGATATGACACATCATGACTCGCCGTAAGGTGACTCGATATGACATGACTCGACACAACATTACATGACTTGACATGACTTGACATGAGTCGAAATGACATGACACTGTATGAGTCAAAATGAAATGACTCAACATGACACGGCATGACTTGTCATGACTTGACAGGCCTCGCGACGACATGACTCGACATGACATGACTCGACATGTCATGACTTGGCACAACATTACATTACTTGACATGACTCAACCTCACTCAACATGAGTCAACATGACATGACTCAATATGACTTGACATGGCACATGATTCGACATAATACGCCATGACATCATTGACATGACACGATTTTACATGACTCGACATGCCTTAATTTGTCTCATCATGACATGACTGGAAATGATATGACTCGACATGACATTACATGACTCGACATGTCTTAACTTGACTTATCATGACATGACATGACTTGACATGTCTTAACGTGATTCATCATGACATGACTCGACAACATGTCTAGACGTGACACAACATGAATCGACATGACATGAATCGAAATTACTTGACTCGATATGACACATCATGTCTCGTCATGAGGTGACTCGATATGACATGACTCGACATGACATGACTCGACACTACATAACTCGACATGATTCAACATGACATGACACCATATAACTTGACATGACATGACTCGACATGTTTTGACATAATGTGATGTGACGTGGCTCAACATGACATGACTCGAAACAACATAACGCGACATGACGTGACTCGACATGACATGACTTGACATGTCTTAACTTGACTCATCATGACATGAACGACATGACATGAATAGACATGGCAAAACATGATTCGACATGACTCAACATGACGTGAATCGAAATTACTTGACTCGATATGACACATCATGACTCGGCGTAAGGTGACTCGATATGACATGACTCGACACAACGTTACACGACTTGACATGACTCGACATGAGTCGAAATGACATGAAACTCTATGAGTCAAAATGAAATGACTCAACATGACACGGCATGACTTTCCATGACTCGACATGGCTCGAGCCGACATGACTCGACATGACATGACACAACATGTCTTAATGTTAATCATCATATGACTGGACCGGAACTGACTCAACGTGACATGACTCGATATGACACATCATGACTACGCAAGCGGTGACTCGACATGACATGACTCGACATGAGATGACTCGGCACATCATTACATTACTTGACATGACTCAACATCACTCAACATGAGTCAACATGACATGACTCAATATGACATGACATGGCACATGATTCGACATAATTCGCCATGACATCACTTGACATGATTTTACATGACTCGACATGCCTTAATTTATCTCATCATGACATGACTCAACATGACATAACTCGACATGACTCGGCACAACATTACATTACTTGACATGACTCAACATCACTCAACATGAGTCAACATGACATGACTCGACATGACATGACTCAATATGACATGACTCAATATGACATGACATGACACATGATTCGACATAATTCACCATGACATCACTTGACATGACATGATTTTACATGACTCGACATGCCTTAATTTGTCTCATCATGACATGACTCGACATGACATGACTTGACATGTCTTAACGTTACTCATCGTGACATGACTGGAAATGATATGACTCGACATGACATGACATGACTTGACATGTCTTAACGTGATTCATCATGACATGACTCGACAACATGTCTAGACGTGACACAACATGACTCGACATGACATGAATCGAAATTACTTGACTCGATATGACACATCATGTCTCGTCATGAGGTGACTCGATATGACATGACTCGACATGACATGACTCGACACTACATAACTCGACATGATTCAACATGACATGACACCATATAACTTGACATGACATGACTCGACATGTTTTGACATAATGTGATGTGACGTGACTCAACATGACATGACTCGACACAACATAACTCGACAAGATTCAACATGTCATGACACCATATAACTTGACATGACCTGACTCGACATGTTTCGACATAATGTGATGTGACGTGAATCGACATGACATGACTCGACACAACATAACGCGACATGACGTGACTCGACATGACATGTTTAGAAATGGCACATCATAATTCGACATGACTCAACATGACATGAATCGAAATTACTTTACTCGATATGACACATCATGACTCGCCGTAAGGTGACTCGATACGACATGACTCGACACAACGTTACACGACTTGACATGACTCGACATGAGTCGAAATGACATGACACTGTATGAGTCAAAATGAAATGACTCAACATGACTCGGCATGACTTGTCATGACTCGACAGGCCTCGCGACGACATGACTCGACATGACATGACTCGACATGTCATGACTTGGCACAACATTACATTACTTGACATGACTCAACCTCACTCAACATGAGTCAACATGACATGACTCAATATGACTTGACATGGCACATGATTCGACATAATATGCCATGACATCATTGACATGACACGATTTTACATGACTCGACATGCCTTAATTTGTCTCATCATGACATGACTGGAAATGATATGACTCGACATGACATTACATGACTCGACATGTCTTAACTTGACTTATCATGACATGACATGACTTGACATGTCTTAACGTGATTCAACATTACATGACTCGACAACGTGTCTAGACGTGACACAACATGACTCGACATGACAAGAATCAAAATTACTTGACTCGATATGACACATCATGTCTCGTCATGAGGTGACTCGATGTGACATGACTCGCGACGACATGACTCGACATGACATGACACGACAGGTCTTAAGGTTAATCATCATATGACTGGACCGGAAATGACTCAATGTGACATGACTCGATATGACACATCATGACGTCACATGCAGTGACTCGAATTGACATGACTCGACATGTCATGAGTCGGCACAACATTACATTACTTGACATGACTCAACATCACTCAACTTGAGTCAACATGACATGACTCAATATGACATGACATGACACATGATTCGACATAATTCGCCATGACATCACTTGACATGACATGATTTTACATGACTCGACATGCCTTAATTTGTCTCATCATGACATGACTCGACATGACATGACTCGACATGTCTTAACATTACTCATCATGACATGACTGGAAATGATATGACTCGACATGACATTACACGACTCGACATGTCTTAACTTGACTTATCATGACATGACATGACTTGACATGTCTTAATGTGATTCATCATGACATGACTCGACAACATGTCTAGACGTGACACAACATGACTCGACATGACATGAATCGAAATTACTTGACTCGATATGACACATCATGTCTCGTCATGAGGTGACTCGATGTGACATGACTCGACATGACATGACTCGACACTACATAACTCGACATGATTCAACATGACATGACACCATATATCTTGACATGACATGACTCGACATGTTTTGACATAATGTGATGTGACGTGACTCAACATGACATGACTCGAAACAACATAACGCAACATGACGTGACTCGACATGACATGACTTGACATGTCTTAACATGACTCATCATGACATGAACGACATGACATGAATAGACATGGCAAAACATGATTCGACATGACTCAACATGACGTGAATCGAAATTACTTGACTCGATATGACACATCATGACTCGGCGTAAGGTGACTCGATATGACATGACTCGACACAACATTACACGACTTGACATGACTCGACATGAGTCGAAATGACATGAAACTCTATGAGTCAAAATGAAATGACTCAACATGACACGGCATGACTTTTCATGACTCGACATGGCTCGAGCCGACATGACTCGACATGACATGACACAACATGTCTTAATGTTAATCATCATATGACTGGACCGGAAATGTCTCAACGTGACATGACTCGATATGACACATCATGACTTCACATGCGGTGACTCGACATGACATGACTCGACATGTCATGACTCGGCACAACATTACATTACTTGACATGACTCAACATCACTCAACATGAGTCAACATGACATGACTCGACATGACATGACTCAGTATGACATGACATGACACATGATTCGACATATTTCGCCATGACATCACTTGACACGACATGATTTTACATGACTCAACATGCCTTAATTTGTCTCACCATGACATGACTCGACATGACATGACTCGACATGTCTTAACGTTACTCATCATGACATTACTGGAAATGATATGACTCGACATGTCATTACATGACTCAACATGTCTAGACATGACACAACATGACTCGACATGACCTGAATCGAAATTACTTGACTCGATATGACACATCATGACTCGGCGTAAGTTGACTCGATATGACATGACTCGACACAACATTACACGACTCGACATGACTCAACATGAGTCGAAATGACATGACACTGTATGAGTCAAAATGAAATGACTCAACATGACACGGCATGACTTGTCATGACTCGACATGGCTCGAGCCGACATGACTCGACATGACATGACTCGACATGTCATGACTCGGCACAACATTACACTACTTGACATGACTCAACATCACTCAACATGAGTCAACATGACATGACTCAATATGACATGACATGGCACATGATTCGACATAATTCGCCATGACATCACTTGACATGACATGATTTTACATGACTCGACATGCCTTAATTTGTCTCATGACATGACTCGACATGACATGACTCGACATGACTCGGCACAAAATGACGTTACTTGACATGACTCAACATCACTCAACATGAGTTAACATGACATGACTCGACATGACATGACTCAATATGACATGACATGACACATGATTCATCATAATTCGCCCTGACATCACTTGACATGAAATGATTTTACATGACTCGACATGCATTAATTTGTCTCATCATGACATGACTCGACATGACATGACTCGACATGTCTTAAAGTTACTCATCATGACATGACTGGAAATGATGACTCGACATGTCATTACATGACTCGACATGTCTTAACTTGACTTATCATGATATGATATGACTTCACATGTCTTAACGTGATTCATCATGACATGACACAACATGTCCAGCCGTGACACAACATGACTCGACATGACGTGAATCGAAATTACTTGACTCGATATGACACATAATGACTCGCCGTAAGGTGACTCGATATGACATGACTCGACACAACAATACACGACTTGACATGACTCGACATGAGTCAAAATGACATGACACTGTATGAGTCAAAATGAAATGGCTCAACATGACACGGCATGACTTGCCATGGCTCGACATGGCTCGACCGACATGACTCGACATGACATGACACGACATGTCTTAACGTTAATCATCATATGACTGGACTGGAACTGACTCACCGTGACATGACTCCAAATGACACATCATGACTTCACATGCGGTGACTTGACATGACATGACTCGACATGTCATGACTTGGCACAACATTACATTACTTGACATGACTCAACCTCACTCAACATGAGTCAACATGACATGACTCAATATGACTTGACATGGCACATGATTCGACATAATTCGCCATGACATCATTGACATGACACGATTTTACATGACTCGACATGCCTTATTTTGTCTCATCATGACATGACTCGACATGTCTTAACATTACTCATCATGACATGACTGGAAATGATATGACTCGACATGACATTACATGACTCGACATGTCTTAACTTGACTTATCATGACATGACATGACTTGACATGTCTTAACGTGATTCAACATTACATGACTCGACAACGTGTCTAGACGTGACACAACATGACTCGACATGACATGAATCAAAATTACTTGACTCGATATGACACATCATGTCTCGTCATGAGGTGACTCGATATGACATGACTCGACATGACATGACTCGACACAACATAACTCGACATGATTCAACATTTCATGACACCATATAACTTGACATGACCTGACTCGACATGTTTCGACATAATGTGATGTGACGTGAATCGACATGACATGACTCGACACAACATAACTCGACAAGATTCAACATGTCATGACACCATATAACTTGACATGACCTGACTCGACATGTTTCGACATAATGTGATGTGACGTGAATCGACATGACATGACTCGACACAACATAACGTGACATGACGTGACTCGACATGACATGTTTAGAAATGGCACATCATAATTCGACATGACTCAACATGACATGAATCGAAATTACTTTACTCGATATGACACATCATGACTCGCCGTAAGGTGACTCGATATGACATGACTCGACACAACATTACACGACTTGACATGACTCGACATGAGTCGAAATGACATGACACTGTATGAGTCAAAATGAAATGACTCAACATGACACGGCATGACTCGACAGGCCTCGCGACGACATGACTCGACATGACATGACACGACAGGTCTTAAGGTTAATCATCATATGACTGGACCGGAAATGACTCAATGTGACATGACTCGATATGACACATCATGACGTCACATGCAGTGACTCGACATGACATGACTCGACATGTCATGACTCGGCACAACATTACATTACTTGACATGACTCAACATCGCTCAACTTGAGTCAACATGACGACTCAATATGACATGACATGACACATGATTCGACATAATTCGCCATGACATCACTTGACATGACATGATTTTACATGACTCGACATGCCTTAATTTGTCTCATCATGACATGACTCGACATGACATGACTCGACATGTCTTAACATTACTCATCATGACATGACTGGAAATATGACTCGACATGACATTACATGACTCGACATGTCTTAACTTGACTTATCATGACATGACATGACTTGACATGTCTTAACGTGATTCATCATGACATGACTCGACAACATGTCTAGACGTGACACAACATGACTCGACATGACATGAATCGAAATTACTTGACTCGATATGACACATCATGTCTCGTCATGAGGTGACTCGATATGACATGACTCGACATGACATGACTCGACACTATCTAACTCGACATGATTCAACATGACATGACACCATATAACTTGACATGACATGACTCGACATGTTTTGACATAATGTGATGTGACGTGACTCAACATGACATGACTCGAAACAACATAACGCAACATGACGTGACTCGACATGACATGACTTGACATGTCTTAACATGACTCATCATGACATGAACGACATGACATGAATAGACATGGCAAAACATGATTCGACATGACTCAACATGACGTGAATCGAAATTACTTGACTCGATATGACACATCATGACTCGGCGTAAGGTGACTCGATATGACATGACTCGACACAACATTACACGACTTGACATGACTCGACATGAGTCGAAATGACATGAAACTCTATGAGTCAAAATGAAATGACTCAACATGACACGGCATGACTTTTCATGACTCGACATGGCTCGAGCCGACATGACTCGACATGACATGACACAACATGTCTTAATGTTAATCATCATATGACTGGACCGGAAATGACTCAACGTGACATGACTCGATATGACACATCATGACTTCACATGCGGTGACTCGACATGACATGACTCGACATGTCATGACTCGGCACAACATTACATTACTTGACATGACTCAACATCACTCAACATGAGTCATGACATGACTCAACATGACATGACTCAGTATGACATGACAAGACACATGATTCGACATATTTCGCCATGACATCACTTGACACGACATGATTTTACATGACTCAACATGCCTTAATTTGTCTCACCATGACATGACTCGACATGACATGACTCGACATGTCTTAACGTTACTCATCATGACATTACTGGAAATGATATGACTCGACATGTCATTACATGACTCAACATGTCTAGACATGACACAACATGACTCGACATGACCTGAATCGAAATTACTTGACTCGATATGACACATCATGACTCGGCGTAAGTTGACTCGATATGACATGACTCGACACAACATTACACGACTCGACATGACTCGACATGAGTCGAAATGACATGACACTGTATGAGTCAAAATGAAATGACTCAACATGACACGGCATGACTTGTCATGACTTGACATGGCTCGAGCCGACATGACTCGACATGACATGACACGACATATCTTAACGTTAATCATCATATGACTGGACCGGAAATAACTCAACGTGACATGACTCGATATGACACATCATGACTTCGCAAGCGGTGACTCGACATGACATGACTCGACATGTCATGACTCGGCACAACATTACATTACTTGACATGACTCAACATCACTCAACATGAGTCAACATGACATGACTCAATATGACATGACATGACACATGATTCGACATAATTCGTCATGACATCACTTGACATGACATGATTTTACATGACTCGACATGACATGACTCGAAATGACTCGGCACAACATTACATTACTTGACATGACTCAACATCACTCAACATAAGTCAACATGACATGACTCGACATGACATGACTCAATATGACATGACTCAATATGACATGACATGACACATGATTCGACATAATTCACCATGACATCACTTGACATGACATGATTTTACATGACTCGACATGCCTTAATTTGTCTCATCATGACATGACTCGACATGACATGACTCGACATGTCTTAACGTTACTCATCATGACATTACTGGAAATGTTATGACTCGACATGACATTACATGACTCGACATGTCTTAACTTGACTTATCATGACATGACATGACTTGACATGTCTTAATGTGATTCATCATGACATGACTCGACAACATGTCTAGACGTGACACAACATGACTCGACATGACATGAATCGAAATTACTTGACTCGATATGACACCATGTCTCGTCATGAGGTGACTCGATATGACATGACTCGACATGACATGACTCGACACTATCTAACTCGACATGATTCAACATGACATGACACCATATAACTTGACATGACATGACTCGACATGTTTTGACATAATGTGATGTGATGTGACTCAACATGACATGACTCGAAACAACATAACGCGACATGACGTGACTCGACATGACATGACTTGACATGACTTAACATGACTCATCATGACATGACTCGACACGACATGAACAGACATGGCACAACATGATTCGACATGACTCAACATGATGTGATTCGAAATTACTGGACTCGATATGACACATCATGACTCGGTGTAAGGTGACTCGATATGACATGACTCGACACAACAATACACGACTTGACATGACTCGACATTAGTCGAAATGCCATGACACTGTATGAGTCAAAATGAAATGACTCAACATGACACGGCATGACTTCTCATTACTCGACATGGCTCGAGCCGACATGACTCGATATGACATGACACAACATGTCTTAATGTTAATCATCATATGACTGGACCGGAAATGACTCAACGTGACATGACTCGATATGACACATCATGACTTCACATGCGGTGACTCGACATGACATGACTCGACATGTCATGACTCGGCACAACATTACATTACTTGACATGACTCAACATCACTCAACATGAGTCAACATGACATGACTCGACATGACATGACTCAGTATGACATGACATGACACATGATTCGACATATTTCGCCATGACATCACTTGACACGACATGATTTTACATGACTCAACATGCCTTAATTTGTCTCACCATGACATGACTCGACATGACATGACTCGACATGTCTTAACGTTACTCATCATGACATTACTGGAAAGGATATGACTCGACATGTCATTACATGACTCAACATGTCTAGACGTGACACAACATGACTCGACATGACCTGAATCGAAATTACTTGACTCGATATGGCACATTATGACTCGGCGTAAGTTGACTCGATATGACATGACTCGACACAACATTACACGACTCGACATGACTCGACATGAGTCGAAATGACATGACACTGTATGAGTCAAAATGAAATGACTCAACATGACACGGCATGACTTGTCATGACTCGACATGGCTCGAGCCGACATGACTCGACATGACATGACACGACATGTCTTAACGTTAATCATCATATGACTGGACCGGAAATGACTCAACGTGACATGACTCGATATGACACATCATGACTTCGCAAGCGGTGACTCAACATGACATGACTCGACATGTCATGACTCGGCACAACATTACATTACTTGACATGACTCAACATCACTCAACATGAGTCAACATGACATGACTCAATATGACATGACATGACACATGATTCGACATAATTCGTCATGACATCACTCGACATGACATGACTCGAAATGACTCGGCACAACATTACATTACTTGACATGACTCAACATCACTCAACATGAGTCAACATGACATGACTCGACATGACATGACTCAATATGACATGACTCAATATGACATGACATGACACATGATTCGACATAATTCACCATGACATCACTTGACATGACATGATTTTACATGACTCGACATGCCTTAATTTGTCTCATCATGACATGACTCGACATGACATGACTTGACATGTCTTAACGTTACTCATCATGACATGACTGGAAATGATATGACTCGACATGACATTACATGACTCGACATGTCTTAACTTGACTTATCATGACATGACATGACTTGACATGTCTTAACGTGATTCATCATGACATGACTCGACAACATGTCTAGACGTGACACAACATGACTCGACATGACATGAATCGAAATTACTTGACTCGATATGACACATCATGTCTCGTCATGAGGTGACTCGATATGACATGACTCGACATGACATGACTCGACACTACATAACTCGACATGATTCAACATGACATGACACCATATAACTTGACATGCCCTGACTCGACATGTTTCGACATAATGTGATGTGATGTGAATCGACATGACATGACTCGACACAACATAACGCGACATGACGTGACTCGACATGACATGTTTAGAAATGGCACATCATAATTCGACATGACTCAACATGACATGAATCGAAATTACTTTACTCGATATGACACATCATGACTCGCCGTAAGGTGACTCGATATGACATGACTCGACACAACATTACACGACTTGACATGACTCGACATGAGTCGAAATGACATGACACTGTATGAGTCAAAATGAAATGACTCAACATGACACGGCATGACTTGTCATGACTCGACAGGCCTCGCGACGACATGACTCGACATGACATGACTCGACATGTCATGACTTGGCACAACATTACATTACTTGACATGACTCAACCTCACTCAACATGAGTCAACATGACATTACTCAATATGACTTGACATGGCACATGATTCGACATAATTCGCCATGACATCATTGACATGACACGATTTTACATGACTCGACATGCCTTAATTTGTCTCATCATGACATGACTGGAAATGATATGACTCGACATGACATTACATGACTCGACATGTCTTAACTTGACTTATCATGACATGACATGACTTGACATGTCTTAACGTGATTCAACATTACATGACTCGACAACGTGTCTAGACGTGACACAACATGACTCGACATGACATGAATCAAAATTACTTGACTCGATATGACACATCATGTCTCGTCATGAGGTGACTCGATGTGACATGACTCGCGACGACATGACTCGACATGACATGACACGACAGGTCTTAAGGTTAATCATCATATGACTGGACCGGAAATGACTCAATGTGACATGACTCGATATGACACATCATGACGTCACATGCAGTGACTCGACATGACATGACTCGACATGTCATGACTCGGCACAACATTACATTACTTGACATGACTCAACATCACTCAACTTGAGTCAACATGACATGACTCAATATGACATGACATGACACATGATTCGACATAATTCGCCATGACATCACTTGACATGACATGATTTTACATGACTCGACATGCCTTAATTTGTCTCATCATGACATGACTCGACATGACATGACTCGACATGTCTTAACATTACTCATCATGACATGACTGGAAATGATATGACTCGACATGACATTACATGACTCGACATGTCTTAACTTGACTTATCATGACATGACATGACTTGACATGTCTTAACGTGATTCATCATGACATGACTCGACAACATGTCTAGACGTGACACAACATGACTCGACATGACATGAATCGAAATTACTTGACTCGATATGGCACATCATGTCTCGTCATGAGGTGACTCGATATGACATGACTCGACATGACATGACTCGACACTACATAACTCGACATGATTCAACATGACATGACACCATATAACTTGACATGACATGACTCGACATGTTTTGACATAATGTGATGTGACGTGACTCAACATGACATGACTCGACACAACATAACTCGACAAGATTCAACATGTCATGACACCATATAACTTGACATGACCTGACTCGACATGTTTCGACATAATGTGATGTGACGTGAATCGACATGACATGACTCGACACAACATAACGCGACATGACGTGACTCGACATGACATGTTTAGAAATGGCACATCATAATTCGACATGACTCAACATGACATGAATCGAAATTACTTTACTCGATATGACACATCATGACTCGCCGTAAGGTGACTCGATATGACATGACTCGACACAACATTACACGACTTGACATGACTTGACATGAGTCGAAATGACATGACACTGTATGAGTCAAAATGAAATGACTCAACATGACACGGCATGACTTGTCATGACTCGACAGGCCTCGCGACGACATGACTCGACATGACATGACTCGACATGTCATGACTTGGCACAACATTACATTACTTGACATGACTCAACCTCACTCAACATGAGTCAACATGACATGACTCAATATGACTTGACATGGCACATGATTCGACATAATACGCCATGACATCATTGACATGACACGATTTTACATGACTCGACATGCCTTAATTTGTCTCATCATGACATGACTGGAAATGATATGACTCGACATGACATTACATGACTCGACATGTCTTAACTTGACTTATCATGACATGACATGACTTGACATGTCTTAACGTGATTCATCATGACATGACTCGACAACATGTCTAGACGTGACACAACATGAATCGACATGACATGAATCGAAATTACTTGACTCGATATGACACATCATGTCTCGTCATGAGGTGACTCGATATGACATGACTCGACATGACATGACTCGACACTACATAACTCGACATGATTCAACATGACATGACACCATATAACTTGACATGACATGACTCGACATGTTTTGACATAATGTGATGTGACGTGGCTCAACATGACATGACTCGAAACAACATAACGCGACATGACGTGACTCGACATGACATGACTTGACATGTCTTAACTTGACTCATCATGACATGAACGACATGACATGAATAGACATGGCAAAACATGATTCGACATGACTCAACATGACGTGAATCGAAATTACTTGACTCGATATGACACATCATGACTCGGCGTAAGGTGACTCGATATGACATGACTCGACACAACGTTACACGACTTGACATGACTCGACATGAGTCGAAATGACATGAAACTCTATGAGTCAAAATGAAATGACTCAACATGACACGGCATGACTTTCCATGACTCGACATGGCTAGAGCCGACATGACTCGACATGACATGACACAACATGTCTTAATGTTAATCATCATATGACTGGACCGGAACTGACTCAACGTGACATGACTCGATATGACACATCATGACTACGCAAGCGGTGACTCGACATGACATGACTCGACATGAGATGACTCGGCACATCATTACATTACTTGACATGACTCAACATCACTCAACATGAGTCAACATGACATGACTCAATATGACATGACATGGCACATGATTCGACATAATTCGCCATGACATCACTTGACATGATTTTACATGACTCGACATGCCTTAATTTGTCTCATCATGACATGACTCAACATGACATAACTCGACATGACTCGGCACAACATTACATTACTTGACATGACTCAACATCACTCAACATGAGTCAACATGACATGACTCGACATGACATGACTCAATATGACATGACTCAATATGACATGACATGACACATGATTCGACATAATTCACCATGACATCACTTGACATGACATGATTTTACATGACTCGACATGCCTTAATTTGTCTCATCATGACATGACTCGACATGACATGACTTGACATGTCTTAACGTTACTCATCATGACATGACTGGAAATGATATGACTCGACATGACATGACATGACTTGACATGTCTTAACGTGATTCATCATGACATGACTCGACAACATGTCTAGACGTGACACAACATGACTCGACATGACATGAATCGAAATTACTTGACTCGATATGACACATCATGTCTCGTCATGAGGTGACTCGATATGACATGACTCGACATGACATGACTCGACACTACATAACTCGACATGATTCAACATGACATGACACCATATAACTTGACATGACATGACTCGACATGTTTTGACATAATGTGATGTGACGTGACTCAACATGACATGACTCGACACAACATAACTCGACAAGATTCAACATGTCATGACACCATATAACTTGACATGACCTGACTCGACATGTTTCGACATAATGTGATGTGACGTGAATCGACATGACATGACTCGACACAACATAACGCGACATGACGTGACTCGACATGACATGTTTAGAAATGGCACATCATAATTCGACATGACTCAACATGACATGAATCGAAATTACTTTACTCGATATGACACATCATGACTCGCCGTAAGGTGACTCGATATGACATGACTCGACACAACGTTACACGACTTGACATGACTCGACATGAGTCGAAATGACATGACACTGTATGAGTCAAAATGAAATGACTCAACATGACACGGCATGACTTGTCATGACTCGACAGGCCTCGCGACGACATGACTCGACATGACATGACTCGACATGTCATGACTTGGCACAACATTACATTACTTGACATGACTCAACCTCACTCAACATGAGTCAACATGACATGACTCAATATGACTTGACATGGCACATGATTCGACATAATATGCCATGACATCATTGACATGACACGATTTTACATGACTCGACATGCCTTAATTTGTCTCATCATGACATGACTGGAAATGATATGACTCGACATGACATTACATGACTCGACATGTCTTAACTTGACTTATCATGACATGACATGACTTGACATGTCTTAACGTGATTCAACATTACATGACTCGACAACGTGTCTAGACGTGACACAACATGACTCGACATGACAAGAATCAAAATTACTTGACTCGATATGACACATCATGTCTCGTCATGAGGTGACTCGATGTGACATGACTCGCGACGACATGACTCGACATGACATGACACGACAGGTCTTAAGGTTAATCATCATATGACTGGACCGGAAATGACTCATTGTGACATGACTCGATATGACACATCATGACGTCACATGCAGTGACTCGAATTGACATGACTCGACATGTCATGAGTCGGCACAACATTACATTACTTGACATGACTCAACATCACTCAACTTGAGTCAACATGACATGACTCAATATGACATGACATGACACATGATTCGACATAATTCGCCATGACATCACTTGACATGACATGATTTTACATGACTCGACATGCCTTAATTTGTCTCATCATGACATGACTCGACATGACATGACTCGACATGTCTTAACATTACTCATCATGACATGACTGGAAATGATATGACTCGACATGACATTACATGACTCGACATGTCTTAACTTGACTTATCATGACATGACATGACTTGACATGTCTTAACGTGATTCATCATGACATGACTCGACAACATGTCTTGACGTGACACAACATGACTCGACATGACATGAATCGAAATTACTTGACTCGATATGACACATCATGTCTCGTCATGACATGACTCGACACTATATAACTCGACATGATTCAACATGACATGACACCATATAACTTGACATGACATGACTCGACATGTTTTGACATAATGTGATGTGACGTGACTCAACATGACATGACTCGAAACAACATAATGCGACATGACGTGACTCGACATGACATGACTTGACATGACTTAACATGACTCATCATGACATGACTCGACATGACATGAACAGACGTGGCACAACATGATTCGACATGACTCAACAAGATGTGATTCGAAATTACTTGACTCGATATGACACATCATGACTCGGTGTAAGGTGACTCGATATGACATGACTCGCCACAACATTACACGACTTGACATGACTCGACATGAGTCGAAATGACATGACACTGTATGAGTCAAAATGAAATGACTCAACATGACACGGCATGACTTGTCATGACTCGACATGGCACGAGCCGACATGACTCGACATGACATGACACGACATGTCTTAACGTTAATCATCATATGACTGGACTGGAACTGACTCAACGTGACATGACTCGATATGACACATCATGACTTCGCAAGTGGTGACTCGACATGACATGACTCGACATGTCATGACTCGGCACAACATTACATTACTTGACATGACTCAACATCACTCAACATGAGTCAACATGACATGACTCAATATGACATGACATGGCACATGATTCAACATAATTCGCCATGACATCACTTGACATGATTTTACATGACTCGACATGCCTTAATTTGTCTCATCATGACATGACTCAACATGACATAACTCGACATGACTCGGCACAACATTACTTTACTTGACATGACTCAACATCACTCAACATGAGTCAACATGACATGACTCGACATGACATGACTCAATATGACATGACATGACACATGATTCAACATAATTCGCCATGACATCACTTGACATGACATGATTTTACATGACTCGACATGCCTTAATTTGTCTCATCATGACATGACTCGACATGACATGACTCGAAATTACTTGACTCGATATGACACCATGTCTCGTCATGAGGTGACTCGATATGACATGACTCGACATGACATGACTCGACACTATATAACTCGACATGATTCAACATGACATGACACCATATAACTTGACATGACATGACTCGACATGTTTTGACATAATGTGATGTGATGTGACTCAACATGACATGACTCGAAACAACATAACGCGACATGACGTGACTCGACATGACATGACTTGACATGACTTAACATGACTCATCATGACATGACTCGACACGACATGAACAGACATGGCACAACATGATTCGACATGACTCAACATGATGTGATTCGAAATTACTGGACTCGATATGACACATCATGACTCGGTGTAAGGTGACTCGATATGACATGACTCGACACAACAATACACGACTTGACATGACTCGACATGAGTCGAAATGACATGACACTGTATGAGTCAAAATGAAATGACTCAACATGACACGGCATGACTTCTCATTACTCGACATGGCTCGAGCCGACATGACTCGATATGACATGACACAACATGTCTTAATGTTAATCATCATATGACTGGACCGGAAATGACTCAACGTGACATGACTCGATATGACACATCATGACTTCACATGCGGTGACTCGACATGACATGACTCGACATGTCATGACTCGGCACAACATTACATTACTTGACATGACACAACATCACTCAACATGAGTCAACATGACATGACTCGACATGACATGACTCAGTATGACATGACATGACACATGATTCGACATATTTCGCCATGACATCACTTGACACGACATGATTTTACATGACTCAACATGCCTTAATTTGTCTCACCATGACATGACTCGACATGACATGACTCGATATGTCTTAACGTTACTCATCATGACATTACTGGAAATGATATGACTCGACATGTCATTACATGACTCAACATGTCTAGACGTGACACAACATGACTCGACATGACCTGAATCGAAATTACTTGACTCGATATGACACATCATGACTCGGCATAAGTTGACTCGATATGACATGACTCGACACAACATTACACGACTCGACATGACTCGACATGAGTCGAAATGACATGACACTGTATGAGTCAAAATGAAATGACTCAACATGACACGGCATGACTTGTCATGACTCGACATGGCTCGAGCCGACATGACTCGACATGACATGACACGACATGTCTTAACGTTAATCATCATATGACTGGACCGGAAATGACTCAACGTGACATGACTCGATATGACACATCATGACTTCGCAAGCGGTGACTCGACATGACATGACTCGAGTAATTTTGATTCATGTCAAGTCGAAACATGTCGAATCATGATGTGCCATGTCTATTCATGTCATGTCGAGTCACGTCATGTCGTGTTATTTTGTGCCGAGTCATGTCATGTTGAGTCACGTCACATCACATTATGTCGAAACATGTCGAGTCAGGTCATGTCAAGTTATATTGTGTCATGACATGTTGAATCATGTCGAGTTATATAGTGTCGAGTCACGTCATGTCGAGTCATGTCATTTCGACTCACCTCATGACGACACATGATGTGTCATATCGAGTCAAGTAATTTTGATTCATGTCATGACGAGTCATGTTGTGTCACGTCTAGACATGTTGTCGAGTCATGTCATGATGAATCACGTTAAGACATGTCAAGTCATATCATGTCATGATAAGTCAAGTTAAGACATGTCGAGTCATGTAATGTCATGTCGAGTCATATCATTTCCAGTCATGTCATGATGAGTAACGTTAAGACATGTCGAGTCATGTCATGTCGAGTCATGTCATGATGAGACAAATTAAGGCATGTCGATCATGTAAATTCATGTCATGTCAAGTGATGTCATGGCGAATTATGTCGAATCATGTGTCATGTCATGTCATATTGAGTCATGGCATGACGAGTTATGTCATGCTGACTCATGTTGAGCGATGTTGAGTCATGTCAAGTAATGTAATGTTGTGCCGAGTCATGAAATGTCGAGTCATGTCATGTCGAGTCACCGCATGTGAAGTCATGATGTGTCATATCGAGTCAAGTCACATTGAGCCATATCCGGACCAGTCATATGATGATTAATGTTAAGACATGTCGTGTCATGTCATGTCGAGTCATGTCGGCTCGAGCCATGTCGAGTCATGACAAGTCATGCCATGTCGTGTTGGGTCATTTCATTTTGACTCATACAGTGTCATCTCATTTCGACTCATGTCGAGTCATGTCAAGTCGTGTAATGTTGTGTCAAGTCATGTCATATCGAGTCACCTTATGCCGAATCATGATGTGTCATATCGAGTCAAGTAATTTCGATTCATGTCATGTCGAGGCATGTCGAATCATGTTGTGCCATGTCTTTTCATGTCATGTTGAGTCATGTCATGATGAGTCATGTTAAGACATGTCAAGTCATGTCATGTCGAGTCACGTCATGTCGCATTATGTTGTGTTGAGTCATGTCATGTTGAGTCATGTCACATCACATTATGTCAAAACATGTCGAGTCAGTTCATGTCAAGTTATATGGTGTCATGTCATGTTGAATCATGTTGAGTTATGTAGTGTCGAGTCATGTCATGTCGAGTCATGTCATATCGAGTCACCTCATGACGAGACATGATGTGTCATATCGAGTCAAGTAATTTCGATTCATGTCATGTCGAGTCATGTTGTGTCACGTCTAGACATGTCGTCGAGTCATGTCATGATGAATCACGTTAAGACATGTCAAGTCATGTCATGTCATGATAAGTCAAGTTGAGACATGTCGGGTCATGTGATGTCATTTCGAGTCATTTCATTTCCAGTCAGGTCATGATGAGTAACGTTCAGACATGTCGAGTCATGTCATGTCGAGTCATGTCATAATGAGACAAATTACGGCATGTCGAGTCATGTAAAATCATGTCATGTCAAGTGATGTCATGGCGAATTATGTCGAATCATGTGTCATGTCCTGTCGAGTCATGTCATGTTGACTCATGTTGATTGATGTTGAGTCATGTCAAGTAATGTAATGTTGTGCCGAGTCATGACATGTCGAGTCATGTCATGTCGAGTCACCGCATGTGAAGTCATGATGTGTCATATCGAGTCATGTCACGCTGAGTCATTTCCGGTCCAGTCGTATGATGATTAACGTTAAGACATGTCGTGCCATGTCATGTCGAGTCATGTCGGCTCGAGCCATGTCGAGTGATGACAAGTCATGCAATGTCATGTTGAGTCATTTCATTTTGAAAAACACCGTGTCATGTCATTTCGACTCATGTCGAGTCATGACAAGTCGTTTAATGTTGTGTCGAGTCATGTCATATCGAGTCACATTACGCCAAGTCATGATGTGTCATATCGAGTCAAGTAATTTCCATTCATGTCATGTCGAGTCATGTCGAATCATGTTGTGCCATGTCTATTCATGTCATGTCGAGTCATGTCATGATGAGTCATGTTAAGACATGTCAAGTCATGTCATGTCGAGTCACGTCATGTCGCGTCGAGTCATATCACATTATGTCGAAACATGTCGAATCAGGTCATGTCAAGTTATATGGTGTCATGTCATGTTGAATCATGTCGAGTTATGTAGTGTCGAGTCATGTCATGTCGCGTCATGTCATATCTCATGTCACCTCATGACGAGACATGATGTGTCATATCGAGTCAAGTAATTTCGATTCATGTCATGTCGAGTCATGTTGTGTCACGTCAAGACATGTTGTCGAGTCATGTCATGATGAATCACGTTAAGACATGTCAAGTCATATCATGTCATGATAAGTCAAGTTAAGACATGTCGAGTCATGTAATGTCATGTCGAGTCATATCATTTCCAGTCATGTCATGATGAGTAACGTTAAGACATGTCGAGTCATGTCATGTCGAGTCATGTCATGATGAGACAAATTAAGGCATGTCGAGTCATGTAAATTCATGTCATGTCAAGTGATGTCATGGCGAATTATGTCGAATCATGTGTCATGTCATGTCATATTGAGTCATGTCATGTCGAGTCATGTCATGTTGACGCATGTTGAGTGATGTTGAGTCATGTCAAGTAATGTAATGTTGTGCCGAGTCATGAAATGTCGAGTCATGTCATGTCGAGTCACCGCATGATGTGTCATATCGAGTCAAGTCACATTGAGCCATTTCCGGACCGGTCATATGATGATTAACGTTAAGACATGTCATGTCATGTCATGTCATGTCGAGTCATGTCGGCTCGAGCCATGTCGAGTCATGACAAGTCATGCCGTGTCATGTTGAGTCATTTAATTTTGACTCATACAGTGTCATGTCATTTCGACTCATGTCGAGTCATGTCAAGTCGTGTAATGTTGTGTCGAGTCATGTCATATCGAGTCAACTTACGCTGAGTCATGATGTGTCATATCGAGTCAAGTAATTTCGATTCATGTAATGTCGAGTCATGTCGAATCATGTTGTGCCATGGCATGACTTGTCATGACTCGACAAGGCTCGACATGACATGAATAGACATGGCACATCATGATATGACATGACTCGACACAACATTACACGACTTGACATGACTCGACATGAGTCCAAATGACATGACACTGTATGAGTCAAAATGAAATGACTCAACATGACACGGCATGACTTGTCATGACTCGACATGGCTCGAGCCGACATGACTCGACATGACATGACACGACATGTCTTAACGTTAATCATATGACTAGACCGGAAATGACTCAACGTGACATGACTCGATATGACACATCATGACTTCACATGCCGTGACTCAACATGACATGACTCGACATGTCATGACTCGGCACAACATTACATTACTCCACATGACTCAACATCACTCAGCATGAGTCAGCATGACATGACTCGACATGACATGACTCAATATGACATGACATGACACATGATTCGACATAATTTGCCATGACATCACTTGACATGACAAGATTTTACATGACTCGACATGCCTTAATTTGTCTCATCATGACATGACTCGACATGACATGACTCGACATGTCTTAATGTTACTCATCATAACAAGACTGTAAATGATATGACTCGACATGACATTACATGACTCGACATGTCTTAACTTGACTTATCGTGACATGACATGACTTGACATGTCTTAACGTGATTCATCATGACATGACTCGACGACCTGTCTAGACGTGACACAACATGACTCGACATGACAGGAATCGAAATTACTTGACTCGATATGACACATCATGTCTCACATGAGGTGACTCGATATGACATGACACGTCATGACATGACTCGACACTACATATCTCGACATGATTCAACATGACATGACACCATATAACTTGACATGACCTGACTCGACATGTTTCGACATAATGTGATGTGACGTGACCCAACATGACATGACTCGACACAACATAACGCGACAGGACGTGACTCGACATGACATGATTTGACATGTCTTAACATGACTCATCATGACATGACTCGACATGACATGAATAGATATGGCACAACATGATTCGACAATGACTTGACATGACATGACTCGACACTACATAACGCGACATGATTCAACATGACATGACACCATATAACTTGACATGACCTGACTAGACATGTTTTGACATAATGTGATGTGACGTCACTCAACATGACATGACTCAACACAGCATAACGCAACATGACGTGACTCGACATGCCATGACTTGAAATGTCTTAACATGACTCATCATGACATGACTCGACATGACATGAATAGACATGGCACAACATGATTCGACATGACTCGACATTACATGAATCGAAATTACTTGACTCGATATGACACATCATGACTCGGCGTAAGGTGAGTCGATATGACATGACTCGACACAACATTACACGACTTGACATGACTCGACATGAGTCGAAATGACATGACACTGTATGAGCCAAAATGAAATGACTCAACATGACACGGCATGACTTGTCATGACTCGACAAGGCTCGAGCCGACATGACTTGACATGATATGACATGACATGTCTTAACGTTAATCATCATATGACTGGACCGGAAATGACTCAACGTGACATGACTCGATATGACACATCTTGACTTCATATGCGGTGACTCGACATGACATGACTCAACATGTCATAACTCGGCAAAACATTACGTTAATTGACATGACTCAACATCACTCAAAATGAGTCATCATGACATGACTCGACATGACATGACTCAATATGACATGACATGACACATGATTCGACATAATTCGCCGTGACATCACTTGACATGACATGATTTTACATGACTCGACATGCCTTAATTTGTCGCATCATGACATGACTCGACATGACATGACTCGACATGGCTTAACGTTACTCATCATGACATGACTGGAAATGATATGACTCGACATGACATTACATGACTCAACATGTCTTAACTTGACTTATCATGACATGACAAGACTTGACATGTCTTAACGTGATTCATCATGACATGACTCGACGACATGTCTAGACGTGACACAACATGACTCGACATGACATGAATCGAAATTACTTGACTCGATATGACACATCATGTCTCGTCATGAGGTGACTCGATATGACATGACTCGAAATGACATGACTCGACACTACATAACTCAACGTGATTCAACACGACATGACACCATATAACTTGACATGACCTGACTCGACATGTTTCGACATAATGTGATGTGACGTGACCCACATGACGACTCGACACAACATAACGCGACATGACGTGACTCGACATGAAATGACTTGACATGTCTTAACATGACTCATCATGACATGACTCGACATGACATGAATAGACATGGCACAACATGATTCGACATGACTTGACATGACATGACTCGACACTACATAACTCGACATGATTCAACATGACATGACACCATATAACTTGACATGACCTGACTCGACATGTTTTGACATAATGTGATGTCACGTGACTCAACATGACATGACTCAACACAACATAACGCAACATGACGTGACTCGACATGACATGACTTGAAATGTCTTAACATGACTCATCATGACATGACTCAACATGACATGAATAGACATGGCACAACATGATTCGACATGACTCGACATGACATGAATCGAAATTACTTGACTCGATATGACACATCATGACTCAGCGTAAGGTGACTCGATATGACATGACTCGACACAACATTACACGACTTGACATGACTCGACATGAGTCGAGCCGACATGACTCGACATGACATGACACGACATGTCTTAACGTTAAGCATCATATGACTGGACCGGAAATGACTCAACGTGACATGACTCGACATGACACATCATGACTTCACATGCGGTGACTCGACATGACATGACTCGACATCACTCAACATGAGTCAACATGACATGACTCGACATGACATGACTCAATATGACATGACATGACACATGATTTGACATAATTTGCCATGACATCACTTGACATGACAAGATTTTACATGACTTGACATGCCTTAATTTGTCTCATCATGACATGACTCGACATGACATGAATCGACATGTCTTAACGTTACTCATCATGACATGACTGTAAATGATATGACTCGACATGACATTACATGACTCGACATGTCTTAACTTGACTTATCGTGACATGACATGACTTGACATGTCTTAACGTAATTCATCATGACATGACTCGACGACATGTCTAGACGTGACACAACATGACTCGACATGACATGAATCGATATGACATGACTCGACATGACATGACTCGACACTATATAAGTCTACATGATTCAACATGACATGACACCATATAACTTGACATGACCTGACTCGACATGTTTCGACATAATGTGATGTGACGTGACTCAACATGACATGACTCTACACAACATAACCACGACATGACGTGACTCGACATGACATGACTTGACATGCCTTAACCTGACTCATCATGACATGAATCGACATGACATGAATAGACATGGCACATGATTCGACATGACTCGACATGACATGAATCGAAATTGCTTGACTCGATATGACACATCATGACTCGGCGTAATTCGACTCGACATGACATGACTCGACACAACGTTACATGACTTGACATGACTCGACATGAGTCGAAATGACATCACACTGTATGAGTCAAAATGAAATGACTCAACATGACACGGCATGACTTGTCATGACTCGACGTGGCTCGTGCCGACATGACTTGACATGATATGACACGAAATGTCTTAACGTTAATCATCATTTGACTGGACCGGAAATGACTCAACGTGACATGACTCGATATGACACATCTTGACTTCACATGCGGTGACTCGACATGACATGACTCAACATGTCATGACTCGGCACAACATTACATTACTTGACATGACTCAACATCACTCAACATGAGTCAACATGACATGACTCGACATGACATGACTCAATATAACATGACATGACACATGATTCGACATAATTCGCCATGACATCACTTGACATGACATGATTTTACATGACTCGACATGCCTTAATTTGTCTCATCATGACATGACATGACTCGACATGTCTTAACGTTACTCATCATGACATGACTGGAAATGATATGACTCGACATGACATTACATGACTCAACATGTCTTAACTTGACTTATCATGATATGACATGACTTGACATGTCTTAACGTGATTCATCATGTCATGACTCGACGACATGTCTAGACATGACAACATGACTCGACATGACATGAATCAAAATTACTTGACTCGATATGACACATCATGTCTCGTCATGAGGTGACTCGATATGACATGACTCGACATGACATGACTCGACACTACATAACTCGACATGATTCAAAGTGACATGACACCATATAACTTGATATGACCTGACTCGACATGTTTCGACATAATGTGAGGTGACGTGACCCAACATGACATGACTCGACACAACATAACGCGACATGACGTGACTCGACATGATATGACTTGACATGTCTTAACATGACTCATCATGACATGACTCGACATGACATGAATAGACATGGCACATGATTCGACAATGACTTGACATGACATGACTTGACACTACATAACTCGACATGATTCAACATGACATGACACCATATAACTTGACATGACCTGACTCGACATGTTTTGACATAATGTGATGTGACGTGACTCAACATGACATGACTCAACACAACATAACGCAACATGACGTGACTCGACATGACATGACTTGACATGTCTTAACATGACTCAACATGACATGAATAGACATGGCACAACATGATTCGACATGACTCGACATTACATGAATCGAAATTACTTGACTCGATATGACACATCATGACTCGGCGTAAGGTGACTTGATATGACATGATTCGACACAACATTACACGACTTGACATGACTCGACATGAGTCCAAATGTCATGAGTCAAAATGAAATGACTCAACATGACACGGCATGACTTGTCATGACCCGACATGGCTCGAGCCGACATGACTCGACATGACATGACACGACATGTCTTAACGTTAATCATCATATGACTGGACCGGAAATGACTCAACGTGACATGACTCGATATGACACATCATGACTTCACATGCGGTGACTCGACATGACATGACTCGACATGTCATGACTCGGCACAACATTACATTACTTGACATGACTCAACATCACTCAACATGAGTCAACATGGCATGACTCGACATGACATGACTCAATATGACATGACATGACACATGATTCGACATAATTCGCCATGACATCACTTGACATGACATGATTTTACATGACTCGACATGCCTTAATTTGTCTCATCATGACATTACTCGACATGACATGACTCGACATGTCTTAACGTTACTCATCATGACATGACTGGAAATGCTATGACTCGACATGACATTACATGGCTCGAAATGTCTTAACTTGACTTATCATGACATGACATGACTTGACATGTCTTAACATGATTCATCATGACATGACTCAACATGTCTAGACGTGACACAACATGTCTCGACATGACATGAATCGAAATTACTTGACTCGATATGACACATCATGTCTCGTCATGAGGTGACTCGATATGACACATCATGTCTCGTCATGAGGTGACTCGATATGACGACTCGACATGACATGACTCGACACTACATAACTCGACATGATTCAACATGTCATGACAACGTATAACTTGACATGACCTGACTCGACATGTTTCGACATAATGTGATGTGACGTGACTCAACATGACATGACTCTGCACAACATAATGCGACATGACGTGACTCGACATGACATGAATAGACATGGCACATTATGATTCGACATGACTCGACATGACATGAATGACTTGTCATGACTCGATATGTCTCGGGCCAACATGACTCGACATGACATGACATGACATGTCTTAATGTTACTCTTCATCACATGACTGGACATGAAATGGAGTGACATGACATGACTCAATATGACACTTCATGACTCGACATGAGGTGACTCGACATGACATGACTCGACATGACATGACACAACATGACTCGACATAATTCGCCATTATATGACTCAACATGACATGACTCAACATCTCTTAACTTGTCTCAAGACATGACTCGACATGACATGACTCAACATGTCTTAACGTAACTCATCATGACATGACTGGACATCATATGACTCGACATGACATGACTCGAAATTACTTGATTCGATATGACACATCATGACTCGACATGAGGTGACTGGACATGACATGACTCGACATGACATGATTCAACATTATTCGACTTGACATGTCTAGACATGACACATGACTCAACATGTCATGACTCAACACAACATTACATGACTCGACATGAGTCAACATGACATGACTTTACATGACTCGACATGACATGACTCGACATGTCTTAATGTGATTCATCATGACATGACTCGACATGACATGACTAGACATGACACAACATGACTCGACATGACATGAATCAAAATTACTTGACTCGATATGACACATCATGACTCGACATGACGTGACATAATATGACATGACTTGACATGGCATGACTCAACACATCACTCGACATGAGTCAACATGACATGACACCATATGATTTGACATGACATGACTCGACATGACATGACTAGACATGACATAACATGATTCAACATGATTTGACATGACATGAATCGAAATTACTTGACTGGATATGACACATCATGACTCGACACGAGGTGACTCAATATAACATGACTCAACATGACATGACTCGACACAACGTTACATAACTTGACATGACACCACATGATTTGACATAACGCGACATGACGTGACTCGACATGAGATGACTTGACATGTCTTAACGTGACTCATCATATGACTTGACATGACATGACTGGACATGACACAATATGACTCGACATGACATGAATCGAAATTTCTTGACTCAATATGACACATCATGACTTGACATGAGTTGACTCGATATGACATGACTCGACACAACATTACACGACTTGACATGTCTCGACATGAGTCGAAATGACATGACACTGTAAGAGCCAACATGACATGACTCGACATGGCACGAGCCGACATGACTCGACATGACATGACACATGTCTTAACATTAATCATCATGATATGACTGGACATGAAATGACTCAACAAGACATGACTCAATATGACACATCATGACTCGACATCGCATGACTAGACATGACTCAACATATCTCAACATGTCAAGACTCGACACAGCATTACATGACTTGACATGACTCAACTTGATTCGACATAATGCAAAATGACATGATTCGACATGACATTTTTCGACATGACACATGACTCGACATGACATGAATCGAAATTACTTGACTCGATATGACACATCATGACTTGACATGAGTTGACTCGATATGACATGACTCGACACAACATTACATGACTTGACATGTCTCGACATGAGTCGAAATGACATGACACTGTAAGAGTCAACATGACATGACTCTACATGACACGGCATGACTTGTCATGACTCGACATGGCACAAGCCGTCATGACTCGACATGACATGACACATGTCTTAACATTAATCATCATGATATGACTGGACATGAAATGACTCAACATAACGACTCGATATGACACATCATGACTCGACATCGCATGACTAGACATGACTCAACATATCTCGACATGTCAAGACTCGACACAGCGTTACATGACTTGACATGACTCAACTTGATTCGACATAATGCAAAATGACATGATTCGACATGACATTTTTCGACATGACACATGACTCAACATGACTCGACATGACATGAATCTAAATTACTTGACTCGATATGACACATCATGACTTGACATGAGGTGACTCGATATGACATGACTCGACATTCCTTAATGTTACTCATCATGACATGACTGGACGTGATATGACTCGACATGACATGACATGACTCGAAATTTCTTGACTCTATATGACACATCATGACTAGACATGAGGTGACTTGACATGACATGACTCAACATGACATGACTTGACATGTCTTACTGTGACTCATCATGACATGACTTGATATGACATGACTAGACATGACACAACATGACTCGACATGACTCGACATGACATGACTCGATATGACATATCATGACTCGACATGAGGTGACTTGACACAACATGATTCAACATAACGCGACATGACATGACTCGACATAACATGACTTGACATGTCTTAACATAACTCATCATGACATGACTCGACATGACATGACTAGACATGACACAACATGACTCAACATGACTCAACATGACTCGACTGGACACGACTTGACATGGCTCAACATGACACGACATAACACGACATAATTCGAAATTTCTCTATATGACTCAACAGGACTCGACATACCATGACTCCACATGACTTGACATGACACGACATGACAAGATATGATACAAAATGACTCGGCATGATGCTACATGACTCAACATGAAGCGACATGATGACTCAACATGCCACAACATGACTCTACTGGACATGACTCAGCTCGACATGACTCGACTCACCATGACTCCACATGACTGGACATGATTCGACTCAACATGACACGACATGACAGGACTCAATATGAGTGACTCGGCATGGCTTGACTCGACATCAGCCGATTTGGCATGACTCGACTCGACATGATTCGACATGACATGACATGACTTGACATGACATGACCCGACATGACATGACTCAACATTGACATGACTCAACATAACTAACATGTCATGACACATGACATGACTCGACATGACATAACTCGACATGATATGACTTGACATGAGTACATATCACATGACATGACATTAAACGACTTGACAAGACAACACCCAACATGACAAGACTCGACATGACACAACTCGGTATGATTCGACATGACTCAATATGACTCCACTTGACACAACATGACTCGACATGACTCGACTCGACAAGACATGGCTCGACATAAGTCGACTCAACATGTGTTGACTCGACTTGACTCGTATCAAAATGACTAGACTCAACATGAATCAACTCGACATGAATCGACTTGACTCGACATAACTTGTCATGACGCGACATGACTCAACATGACTCGACATGACTCAACAAGACATAACTCAATGATATAAGAATCGCATTAACATGACTCGGCTCGACATGACATGATTCAACTAGACTCGACATTACTCATCATGACTTGACTCGTCATCATTTGACAAGACATGACTCAACTCGACTTGACTCAACATGACTCAACTTGACATGACCAGACATGACTCGGCATGACCTGACATGACTCGATATGACTAGACATGATTTGTCTCAACATGACTCGATTCGACATAACTCGACTCACTCGACATGACTCAACTCAACATTAATCGACTCGACATGACTCGACTCGACATGACTCGACTCGACATGACTTAACGTACATGACATGATGTGACTCGACAAGACATGACTGGACATGACATGAATCGACATGACTCAACATGACTTGACAACACTCGACATGACACGAAATGACACAATATGACTCGACATGATGACTCAACAAAACATCACTCCACAATACATGATTTGGCTCAACATGACTCAACACGACCTGACTCAACTCGACATTATTCGTCATGACTTGACTTGACATCACTCGATGAGACATGACCCGACTTGACTCGACATGACTCAACTTGATATGACACGACATGACTCAACATGACTCGACATGACCAGACATGACTCTACATGACTTGGCATGTCTCGACATGAACCGACATGACTCGACTTGACTCAACATGATTCGTCTCGACATGACTTGACTCGACACAACATGATTCGACATGACTCGACATGACTCAACTCAACAAGGCTCAACATGACATGACATGACATATGACTCGACAAGACTCGACACGACTCGAGTTGCCTCGACATGATGTGACATGAATCGACCTGACTCGACTTGACATGACACAATTTGACATGACACGACATGATTCATCTGGACATTACTCAACTAAACTCGACATGACATGACTCGACATAGCTCGGCATGTCATGACTCCACATGACGTAACTCAGCATGACTTGACATGACATGACACAGCATGGCTCGACATGACATGACTCGACATGACATGACTCGATGGAACTCGACATGTCATGACTCGACAAGTCAAAACCTGACATGACAAGACTCAACAGAGTACTGAGGGAGGCAAGGGAGGAGATTGCTGGGGCCTTGACAGAAATCTTTGCATACTCACTGGCTATGGGTGAGGTCCCAGAGGACTGGAGAATGGTGAATATTGTTCCATTGTTTAAGAAGGGTAGCATGGATAATCCAGGAAATTACAGGCCAGTGAGCCTTATGTCAGGGAAATTATTGAAGAAGGTTCTTCATGACAGGATTTATTACCATTTGGAAGCAAATGGGCATATTAGTGAAAGGCAGCATGGTTTTGTGAAGGGGAGGTCATGTTTCACTAACTTGATCGAGTTTTTCAAGGAAGTGACAAAGATGATCAACAATGGAAGGGCAGTGGATGTTATATACATGGATTTCAGTAAGGCCTTTGACAAGGTCCCTCATGGCAGACTGGTACAGAAGGTAAAGTCGCACAGGATCAGAGGTGAGCTGGGAAGATGGATACAGAATTGGCTTGATCATAGAAGACAGAGGGTAACAGTGGAAGGGTGCTTTTCTGAATGGAGAGTTGTGAATAGTGGAGTTCCGCAGGGATCAGTGCTGGGACCTTTGCTGTTTGTGGAATACATAAATGATTTGGAGGAAAATGTAACTGGGCTAATTAGTAAGTTTGCAGATGACACTAAGTTTGGAGGAGTTGCAGATAGTGAAGAGGATTGTCAAAGGATATAATGGGATATAGATTGGTTGGAGACTTGGGCAGAGAAATGGCAGATGGAGTTTAATCCAGACAAATGAGAGGTAATGCATTTTGGAAGGTCTAATACAGGCATGAATTATACAGTAAATGGCAGAACACGTAAGTGCATTGATGGGCAGAGGGATCTGGGTGTACAGGTCCACAGGTCACTGAAAGTGGCAACGCAGGTGGATAAGGTAGTCAGGAAGGCATATGGCATGCTTGCCTTCATTGGCAGGGGTATTGAGTATAAAAGCTGGGAAGTCATGCTGCAGCTGTATAGAACCTTGGTTAGGCCACACTTGGAATATTGCATGGAATTCTAATCGCTACATTACCAGAAGGATATGGAGGCATTGGAGAGGGTACAGAGGAGGTTTACCAGGATGCTGCCTGGTCTGGAGGTTATTAGCTATGACGAGAGGTTGTAGAAACTCGGATTGTTCTCACTAGAGCAACGGAGATTGAGGGGCGACTTGACAGAAGTTTACAAATTAATGACTTGCATGGACAGAGTAGACAGTCAGAAGCTTTTTCCCAGGGTGGAAGATTCAATTACTAGGAGACATAGATTTAAGGTGAGAGGAGAAAACTTTAGAGGAGATGTGCGGGGCAGGTTTTTTACACAGAGGGTAATGAGTGTCTGGAATTCGCTGCCAGAGGAGGTGGTGGAAGCAGGTACGATAATGATGTTTAAAAGACAGCTTGAAAAATACATGAATAGGATGGGAATAGAGGGATATGGACCCTGGAAGTGCAAAATGTTTTAGTTTGACAGGCAATATGATCGGCACAGGCTTGTTCTTTGTTCTTGACATGACGTGACACGAGATGACACAATATGACTCGACATGACTCGTCACGACTCGCGATGACTTGACATGAAGCAACATGACTCAACCTGACTTGACTTGACATGACACGACATGACTCGACTGGACATTACTCGGCTCAACATGACACAGCATGACTCGACGTGACATGATTCGACATGACATCACTCAGCATGAGACGACATGACTCGATATGACTCCACTTGACTCAAGTCGACTCGACATGACTCAACTCAACATGACTCAACTTGATATGACTCGACTCATCATGACTCCACTCGACATGAATCGACATGACTCAACATGACACTGTATGATATGACATGACATGAATTGAAATTACATGACTCCATAAGATTCAACATGACTCGACATGACATGAGTCGAAATGACTTGACATGACATGGCTCGACATGACCCGACATGACTTGGCATGACATTACATGACTCGACTCAACACGACATCGCTCAACATGAGGCGACTCAACATGAGTCGACTCGACATGACTCAACTCGACATGACTCGACATGACACTACATGATATGACATGACATGAATCGAAATTACATGATCCACAAGATTCAACATGACTCAACATGACATGAGTCGAAATGACTCAACATGACAAGGCTCAACATGACATAACTGGATACGACTCGACAGGACTTGACTCGGCTCAGCATGACTCATCAAGACATGACTCAACTTGACATGACTCATCTTCTTTGCTTCTCTTACTTGCATCTTCACCTCTCCTCTGAACCTTTTACATTCAGCTTGGTTTTCAATTTTATTTTATACCTGGCACCTGTCATCAGCACCGGAACCTCATTTTCAGCATCCTGATGGTCTGCTCCACCAAGGTCCGAGTTGCAGCATGAGCCTCACTATACCTTTGCTCTCCTGCAGTCTGAGGCCGCCGCATGGGTGTCATCAGCCTCGTCCTGTGCGGGCCCCTGTCCCCAATGAGCCATCCCTACAGCCTCAGTGGACCTTGGAAAATGTCAGGGATCTGCGACCGACTGAGAAGGCAGGAGTCATGGACACTCCCTGGAAACCATACGCAGACCTGCAGGATGTGTTTGTGGTGGGTGCACACCAGTGGTACATTCAGCGAATGGAAGCCTTTGCAGTTGACTTGCTTGAGCCATTCTTGCAACGGAGGCTGAGTGCAGTCGATCACAACCAGCACCTGTTGGAAACCCGAGATCTGGGCAAATCCAATTGCTCTTTCATCCTGGCTCTCCTTGTCCCAGGCAAAATGCACAAGCTTGTGTGCCCTCAGGAAGATGGCTTCCATGACTTCAGGATGCATTTGTGGCTGGAGACGTGATATCCCACAGGGTCACTGGCATAAAAACTGAGCGCCACAGTCACTTCCATGGCCACTGGCAGTGGATGCCATCCAAGTCTCCATGGCACCAAATCCTGCAGTAGCTGGCAGATGTGACTGACCAGTTTCCTAGACATGCGCTGTCCTCAGCAACACTGGTTCACGGTCATCTGCAAAAATGAAAGGCAGTGTCTATAGATCCTCAGTCTAGCTAGGCACCAACCAGTGACAGCTCACTGTGGCTCTTCAGTGGCATGTGCGGGAGCCCCAGCTGGCCCTTCATCCAGAGAGTGCTGCTCCTCCATCTGCATGGCCAGATGCCTCCATTGCACTCTTCTCCATGATCTTCGCTTTCTGTATGCCATGATGCATTCAGTTAGTTCACCAGGCTCCATGCTTCTGATGTATTCCTTCTGCATGATGAAAGAGAGAGATGCGTGGGTTAGCTTGGCTGTACTAAGAACCTCTCTTGGTTAAGTCCGAAGTCCCCTTAAAGCATCCCAGAGAGTGTTGGCAACCACTTGGATGGCCAGAGTTTAGTGCACTGCATGGCTGCCCAAAGCCCCACCTACCTCTGCCCCACTCCACCTGAGTGACTGGCAGCAGCTTTGCCCACTGGACTACATGCTGTGCTCTCAGCTCAGGCACAGGCATTCTCCTAACTCACACTGCAAGACAGCCCTGTTAGCTTGAATGGTTCATGGTGGTGGAGGCTGGTCCAAACCAGGATGATGACATCGCACGGGGCTTTGAGCACCTCCAACAATGACTCCCCCATGGCCAGCTTTAGCAAGGAGATTTAACAATGTGCGCAGTCATCCAACTGTTCTGCAGTCCACTAAAACGCTCATTAATTTGCAGTCTGAGCCTGAGGGGTGAAAAGCTCTGGAGCACTTAGTGCCACTTTCAGGCCTCTGCTTGAGTGGGTAGATAAGTTAGAGTCCTGACTCCTCACATGTTAATGTGGCTGTGCTGGAACTATCTCAGCTCCAGAGTAATGGTCACTTTATACAAGGTTTCCCTAGTGCATGGCTGCTTCCCTGCCCCACACCCCGCACATGCTTGTGCACCACCTTCAACCGCACAGCAGCCCTTGCCCAACCTCCCCGATGTGCTTCAACCGCACAGCAGCCCTTGTCCCCCTCTCCAATGCACCTCAACAGCAGGGCAGCCCTTGTTCCCTCTCCCTCCACCCAAAAAGTTGCCTCAACCTTGAAGTCCGACTGACAACCCTCACAAGCGATGTACAACATTGCTGTGCACTCACCTCTGAGTTCCCCTCAATGTGCAGCCTGCCAAGTGCACGCCTTATATATGCTGTTGTGTAACACATCGGTGTGCAATTACAGCAACGTGGGTGGATGATCTAGCAGTGCTGGGGAATGATTCTGGCAGGCTGGCCTTATAATGATACGCAGATGTATTACAATGAGGTTCCCAATTTCCAATGGTGGCAAACATGGCCCATCATTGATAGGCTGAACAGACAATTGCAAATTGGTTTCTGGATGTTGTGAATCTGATTTTTGGTTTTCTCACTATATTCTCCGCTCACGCCGCTGAACATGCCCAATGCCAGTGGGCACGTAAAATTCCGCCCATTTGGCAGAATCATCCTAGATTTGCACTAAGTGCGGTAACAGGGAGGAAAAAAGTCGCTTTACCTGCTGGCTGCATTGGCGGGTTTTCATACCGTATGGTCCCAATCCCGCCTCATTAATCATGCATTCCTGGGAAACACACCGTTTCACTGACAGCGGCCTTCAATTCTCCCACCATGTCATCACCTCGCCACTTCTTGATGCGAGGCATCATATTTAAAGTGCAGCCGCGCACACACATCTCAGTGCTTCCAGCTGAGGACTGTTGCACAGAGGCACATAGGCAAGAAGACTGCAGCCTCCTGATTCAGTGATGCATCCCTGGGATGCCTCCTGGACACAATTGGAGCCCGCCACGAAGTCCTCTACCCTCGCCCTGGCTAGAGGAGGCCCATCAGTATCAACACTCCGGCTTGGGAGGTGGTGGCAGAGGTGGTCAGTGTCAACATTGCACAGAAAAGGTTCGCCATCCAGTGCAGAAATAGGATGAATGATCTCATCTGTGCTGCCAGGGTAAGCCAACCATCTCATCACTCTAAACTCGCACACTCACAAGCCCATCACAACATTAACTAGCATATCACTCACTGCCAGCTCAAGGGACATCACCTCTCACTTTCTCTCACACAGCCTCACATCTCCGTCTGGTCTCATCTCCACTGGAGACTGTCTCTTCAGCCCCTTTTGAGGCCACTTGCACAGATCAATATGTGTCCCACACACACCCTGGGATAACCCCTTTCCCCAGTACAGTTCGCACCCTGCAGCCTCTCCCCTTGCCTGAGGCCACTTCTCCCCCTTCCCCAAGCAAGCCATAGCCATGCAGCCTGTGGCTGGTCTTGTAAGTAGAGTGCAATCACGCAGTATGATCCAGCATGGGAGGATGATTCCAGTGAGCAGGACTTATAATAATACGCAGATGTATGAAAATAAAACTCCTGACGTCCAGCAACGGGAAAGGCAGCCTTTCATTGACAGGCGGAGCCGATAATCGCAAGCTGGTTTCATAACATTGTGAAATCAATTTTTGGCCTTCCCACCATATTGTCTGCTCACTCCCATCATGATGCCAAATGCCAATGGCACGGAAAAATTCCACCCATTGTTTCCTCTGGCTGTGGAATCTGGATCAAGAGGTCACAGTTTCAGGATAAGGGTCCAATCATTTAGGACTGAGATGAGGAGAAATTTTGTGAACTTTTGGAATTCTCTACCTCAGAGGGTTGTGGACGTGCCATTATTTATTTAAGGCTGAGAGCGATTTTTGGTCACTCAGGGAATTAAGCGACGTGGGTGCTAAAGGGAGATGAAGCCCAAGATCAGTCGTGAGCATATTGAAAAGCAGATTGAGCATATTGAAAAGCTCAATGGGCTGTATGGTTTTCTCCTGTTGCTATTTCTTATGTTCTTATGACTCTTGTGGAACACCACTGTCCTATATTCTCCAAGTATGACAAACGATGACTGTCTATATTCAGTCATGAGCCAACTTTTTAATCTAGTTTAACGCTGACCCTCCTATTCTAAGAACCTGAATTCCGTTGACCCACCTTTTATGTTCACCTTTGTTGAATGCTTTCTTAAAATCCACATAGTCTGTTAAGATCCTTGACCAGACCCCCAAGCTTTTGGTAAGATCCGGTTAGAGACCAATAGCGTTTTGTTTAAAGTCGACAAAATTTGAGATTCAAGACACTTGCTAAGAAAATAAAACTACAAGATTCCACGGGTTTGAACAAAGAAAAATAAACTTTGTGACACAAGGTCAAAAAGATAAAATGCTTTATAATATCTATGTTATAGTCTAACATTCAGGATTAATATGAGATACATGAGAATTAACAGGCAGGAGCTGGAGGCCAAAGTCACCGCTCGCCTGCGGTGCTGGACAGGTCTGCTCCGAATGCTGTCTTACTGGGGTCGAGTTCTGGTCATAAACCAGCTGATTGTCACCATGTTGTGGTACTGGCTGGTCACTTTGACCCCTCCCCTGGACTTTGTCACAAAAATCCAGAGAATGCTCATTGACTTCTTCTGGGACAAAAGGCTGCACTGGGTCGTTGCTGAGATTTTGAGTGTCCCGCTTAGGGAGGGCAGTCAGGCGCTGGTTTGCCAATGCACCCAGGTGGTGACTTTCCACCTTCAGGTCCTGCAGCGACACCTTTACGTTGAGTCCTCTCCAAGATGGTGTGCTCTGGCGACGTATTTCTTTCACCAGGTGCATGGCCTGAATTATGAGGTACAGCTCCTGTTTATAGACTGAAGGGGCCTTGGTGGCTCCTTGCAGGCATTGCCCGTCTTTTACCAGGACCTGATCAAAGTCTGGAACATGGTCACCTCCTGAAGGCGGAGAGCTGCATCATGAGTAGCGACAATCATCACAGAGCCGCTGCTCAGGAATCCGCACCTCCACCACTTTCATTGGCTGGTGGAGAGGAGGGCTGTGGTTGCTGGGGTGACCAGGATCGGGGACATGCTGGATGGCACAGGAGAGGGCTGGATGCTACCACAGGAGTTGGTGCATCGCGCACCTGTGGACGTCCAGCTCGCAGCCAATGCCATTGAAGACCTAAGGATGGTTGTGCTCAGCCCCAACGTCAGACTGGTCATCCGTCTGAGCGCATCCCTATTCGGATGGAATTCTACATTGGCCCTCAGCCCTGAACCCTCCCTCAGGAGCTGGTGCCGCAACCTGAGCCACCTCATGGATATGCCCTTTGAATCCTTTAGCATGGTGCGAAGGTGTTTCCTATATGGGCTGCTGCACACCCTTCACTTCCTTTCCCTCGCCTGCTGCCCAGACGTGCCTTGTTGCCATCCGGCGGCAGTCCCCAGTGGGGGGCTCTCTATGGGGGGTGTCCTCCCCCTTACCATCGGGTACCTGGAGTGGAGGGTGCTGCACCACAGATTGTGTTGGTTCATGGACACCCAAGACACCTGCGATTTTTTGTGGTCTTGTGGAGTCCTTTGACCACGTGTATGTTAGTTGTACTGGGCTACACTCCCTCTTCAGTTATCTGAAAAAACTTTTACTTCTCTTTTGTTTGCACTTCAGCCCCACGCTCTTGATCTATGGGCACCTGATGCTGAGTGAGGGGGACGGAGACCTCCTTGTGAACCTGCTCCTGGGCCTGGCCAAGTTGGCCATAAACAGGTCCAGACAGCGGGTGATCAAGGGGATCGTCTGGCCCGACTGTCTGCTCCTCTTCCGTGGCTACATTTGCGGCTGGGTGTCCCAGGAGAGGAAGTACGCAGTGTCTGCCAGCACCATCGAGGTCTTCCCTGCCCAGTGGGCACAGTGGGGACTGGGGTGCTTTATTGACCCCTCAAGTTACATTTTAATTTGATGTTGTAACTTTCCTTTGAGATGAGTTTTTCTTTTTGCAGCACCCCTTTTCGGGGCTGCTTTGTACTTTGTCCCTCGTTTTCTTTAATTTAGTTTATTTGGTTGCTCAAAAGAGTATAAGGGATAACAGGTGAGACAAGTTTGCCAGTAGATTTTTGTGTACTAAAAGTAAAACTCTGTTTGAAGAAGCCAGACTTGGTTTCAGTCTTTATTGCCAAACAGCTATTGGACCTTAACACCCACATGCAGTGGCAGGAAATGCAGCCTTCCATTGATGGGCAGAGCAGACATTTGCAAACTTTTTTCATGAAGGCACAAAACCAATTTTTGGCCTTCCAAAATATTATCCACTCACGCTTGCCATGATGCATCAGGCCAATGGGCACAGAAAATTCCACCCATGTTCCTTCAACATTGATTGGTAGCAATGTGTGGGGCAGGAAAGGAAGCTGGGTCTTTAGCCTGTGGCCCATCAGATGCTCCCTTAACCTGAACTCACCTAAAAACCTACTATTTCCAACTCTAAAAACTTACTATTTCCAACTCTAGTGCTATCTGTCTCTCCTGGTATTATGTGCACCTTGGTATTCCTCTCCGATTTAAAAAAAATGGACAAAATACTTTAAAAAGGCTGATGCTGTCTGCCTGTAACCTTGAATAAAAGGACCTTTCTGGCATTATCAGAGAGGCTGACACCTTGTTATCTCTGGATAGACAATGACTCCTGTGGCTCCGAAGATCAAATTCAATGGGAGTTCTACAAAGACCTTTCATAAGCCACTAGTGTCTACCTGTCTGCTAGGACAAAGGATCCTGCAACCTCCTCTGAAATTCTGAACGGTCGGAACATTAACAATCTCAAAAATCCAGACGAAGGAATATGCATCCTTTGTCAAAGCCAAAGTGGACAGGTTGTGACATGATTGTGACATGACCACCCACCCCCACCGCCACCACCACCACCCCCCCCCACCCCCACCACCCCAACCCCCAGTTGAAGGAACCTGTAACACTGTCTCGTTGTATTGACAATCAGCCTGCCATCTTCCATCTGTCAAGCAGCGGCTCAGAACAAGGGCTTGGTTCAGGTAAATGTCTGGCCCCATCTACATTGTATCTGCTGGACTTCTAAACTTCTGTACCATTGACTATAAGACTAATTTACCTCTGAATGCTGATCTCATTGTGGAAGTCAACTCTACTGGAAAAGTGAATTATTCAGCATCAGTTCAGCCAGCCGTACTCTCTGAAGGAATTCAGCATTGGACTTTTGATTCACGTGAAACAATAATTCTTTATTCTGTGGTCTTTGCCCTCTACATCTTTCTTTCTCTATGCCTCCCCCCCTACTCTTTTATTGTATGAGTGAGAAAGGGGACTCAGTTGCGACTCCCATCTCGAGTTTGAGTGCGCGCAAATAAAATACATTGGGCAATACACCACCGCTTATAAAGGAGGAAATCAAAATCAAAACATCTTTTCTATTTACAGATGAAGTGGAGTAATCAGGGCTGGTTAAATTAAAACCCCTCCTGTCCATAATAGATATTACCTGCTGGTTCCCACACACTTGCCAAGATAGTTTAAACCCTCCTCAATAGCAACGGCAAGGGATTGAATCCTGGCTCTATTTAGGTGCAACCCATCTGGTCAAAGAGGTCCCATCTCCCCCAGAACCGGTCACAATATCCGAGGAATCTAAAGCTCTCCCTCCTGTACCATCTTTCTAGCCATAGATTCATCTGCTTTATCCTCCTATTTTTATGTTCACTTGTGTATGGTACTGGGAGTAATCTGGAGACTACTATATTTGAGGTCTGCTTGCTAATTTCCTACGTGGTTCCCTAAATTCTGGCAAAAGGACCACATCCTTCTTTCTGCTTATGGCACTTGTACCAATGTGGACTTTGGTTGCTGACTGTTCACCCTGTCCCATTTGTGTGCTCTTCAGCTGTTCAATGACATTCTTGACCCTGGCACCAGGAGGCAATACAGCATCCTGGATTAGAAACATAGAAACATAGAAAATAGGAGGAGTAGGTCATTCGGCCCTTCGAGCCTGCTCCGCCATTCATTATGATCATGGCTGATCATCCAACTCAATAGCCTGCTCCCGCTTTCTCCCCATATCCTTTGATCCTTTTTGCCCCAAGAGCTATATCTAACTCCATCTTGAAAACATACAATGTTTTGGCCTCAACTACTTTCTGTGGTAGCGAATTCCACAGGCTCACCACTCTGGGTGAAGAAATTTCTCCTCACCTCAGTCCCAAATGGCCTACCCCATATCCTCATGCTGTGACCCCTGGTTCTGGACTCCCCCACCATCGGGAACATCCTTCCTGCACCTACCTTGTCTAGTCTTGTTAGAATTTTGTAGGTTTCTATGAGATCCCTCCCTCATTCTTCTGAACTCCAGGGAATATAATCCTAACTGACTCAATCTCTCCTCAGGAATCAGTTGGGTAAACCTTCGCTGCACTCCCTCTATAGCAAGAGCATCCTTCCTCAGATAAGGAGACCAAAACTGCACACAATATTCCAGATGTGGTCTCACTAAGGCCCTGTATAATTGCAGTAAGACATCCCTGCTCCTGTACTTGAATCCTCTCGTTATGAAGGCCAACAAACCATTTGCCTTCTTTACCGCCTGCTGCACCTGCATGCTTACCTTCAGCGACCGGTGTACAAGGAAACCCAGGTCTTGTTGCACATTCCCCTCTCTCAATTTATAGACATTCAGATGTCTGAATGATATACGAAAGGGATATCCATGATTCAGAATCTGCCTTCCTGTTTTTGCCACCAAAGTGGATAACTTCACATTTATCCACATTATACTGCATCTGCCATGCATTTGTCCACTCACTCAGCTTGTCCAAATCACACTGAAGCATCTCTGCATCCTCCTCACAGCTCACCCACCCACCCAGCTTTGTATCATCTGCAAATTTGGAGATAGTACATTTAGTTCCCTCATCTAAATCATTAATATATATTGTGAATAGCGGGGTCCCAGCACCGATCTCTGTGATGCCCCATTAGTCACAGCCTGCCATTTGGGAAAAGACCCGTTTATTCCTACTCTTTGTTTCCCGTCTGCCAACCAGTTTTCTATCCATCTCAATAAACTACCCCCAATCCCATGTGCTTTAAGTTTACATGCTAATCTCTTATGTGGGACTTTGTCGAAAGCCTTCTGAAAATCCAAATAAACCACATCCACTGGCTCCACTTCATCAAATCTACTAGTTACATTCTCAAAAAATTCCAGTAGATTTGTCAAGCATGATTTCCCTTTCGTATATCCATGCTGACTCTGTCCAATTCTGCCACTGTTTTCCAAGTGCTCAGTTATTAAATCTCTTATAATGGACTCTAGAATTTTCCCCACTACCGATGTCAGGCTGATTGGTCCATAATTCCCTGTTTTCTCTCTGCCTCCTTTTTTAAATAGTGGGGTTACATTAGCTACCCTCCAATCTGTAGGAACTATTCCAGAGTCTATAGAATCTCAGAAGATGACCACTAATGCATCTACTATTTTTAGAGACATTTCCTTAAGTACTCTGGGATGTAGATTATAAGACCCTGGGGATTTATCAGCCTTCAATATCATCAATTTCTCTAGCACCGTTTCTCTACTGGTACTGATTTCATTCAGTTCCTCCCTCTCACTAAACCCTGTGTTCCCCAACATTTCTGGTATGTTAAACAAAAATAAAAATACCTGGAAAAACTCAGCAGGTCTGACAGCATCTGCGGAGAGGAATACAGTTAACATTTCAAGTCCGTATGACTCTTCAGCAGAACTAAGTAAAAATAGAAAAGAGGTAAAATATAAGCTGGTTTGGTGGGGTGGGGGGGGGGGGGCGGTGCGGGGGTGATGGGACTGGTAGAGCTGAATAGAGGGCCAGTGATAAGTGGAGATAGCCAAACAATGTGGTGATATTATCTAAGAAATGTGCTAATAGGTGACATTAAGGGTAGAAAGCAGGATGAGCAAGGTACAGATAGCCCTAGCAGGGGTGGGTTGTGGGGAAGGGATCGAAATAGACTTCCTTCTGGACTTAATATTGAGTTCAACAATGTTAGATCATGAACTCTCTCCTCCATCCCCACCCCCTTTCCAATCCCCTTTTTTCCAATAATTTATATAGGTTTTTCTTTTCCCACCTATTTCCATTGTTTTTAAAATGTATTTCCATCCATTGTTTTATCTCTACCTTTTAGCCTATTTCGATCCCTTCCCCCACCCCACCCTCACTAGGGCTATCTGTACCTTGCTCGTCCTGCTTTCTACCCTTAATGTCACCTATTAGCACATTCCTTAGATAATATCACCACCTTCAATGCCTCTTTGTCCTTTTGTCTATGACATCTTTTGGCTATCTCCACCTATCACTGGCCCTCTATCCAGTTCCACCTGTCCCACCCCCCCTTAAACCAGCTTATATTTCACCTCTTTTCTATTTTTACTTAGTTCTGTTGAAGAGTCATATGGACTCAAAACGTTAACTGTGTTCCTCTCCGCAGATGCTGTCAGACCTGCTGAGTTCTTCCAGGTATTTTATTTTTGTTTTGGATTTCCAGCATCCGCAGTTTTTTGCTTTTATTTCTGGTATGTTACTTGTGTCCTCCTCTGTGAAGACAGAACCAAAGTATGTATTTAGTTGGTCAGCCATTTCTTTGTTCCCCATTATAAATTCCCCTGTTTCTGACTGTAAGGGACCTACATTTGTCTTCACGGATTCATGACTCCAGCCACAGAAATGCTGGTCTATTCCCCCAACTGTTGAATCACCTATCACAATTGCTCTTCCCTACTGTACAGATGAGCGACCTGTGGTGTCATGGACTTGGCTCTGGCTGCACTGCCCAGATGAACCATTGTTCCCATCGGTATTAGGAAATGAATACTGATTGGAGAGTGAGATGGATTTGGAGGACTTCTGCCTATTTCTGCTTGATTGTCTGGCAGTCACCCATTTCCCCCTCTCCCTGCATACTGTTAAGCTGCAAGGTGACCACACCTATAAAAATGCTATCCACAAAGCTGTCCTAACAAATGTGCCACAGTGACACCAGCTGCTTCTTAAGGTCTGAAACACTTGGCTTGACCCACTGCAATCAAACTTCTAGGAATAGGAAATACAATTGTCAGTATGGTTTTAAAATGAAAATCTTGCTTGACCAAACTTATTGATTTTTTGAGGACGTAATAGAGAGGTTAGACAATGCTGTTGCGGAAGATTTAATTAACCTGGGTTTTCAAAAAATACCCCATAATAGATTAATGAATAAGGTCAGACAATGTGGAGTCAGGGGCAAGTGACAGAGTGGACTGCAAGTTGTCTTCAAGACAGAAAGCAGATTGGGAGAAAAAGTTAGTTATTCAGAGAGGCAGAAGTTAGAAAGCGGTGTTCCACAAGGATCAGTGCTGGGAGCACTGCTGTTCACAATTTACATTAAAGATTTGGATTTTGGGATCTAAAATATGATTTCTAAATTTGTGAACGACAGCAACTTGGGGGATAGTCAATACTGAGGAGGACTGCAACAAGGAGACCATGAATGAACTTGCAAAATGGACAAATAATTGGCCAGTGAAATTCAAAACCGATAAATATGAGGTGGTGCATTTTGGTTGGAGGAATAGGGAGGTCACTTATTACTTGGAATTTCCAAGTCTAGTTGGGGTAGAAGAACAAAGGGATCTCATTGTACAAATACATCATCTCAATCACTAAAAGTTGCATCGCAGGTTAGCAAGACCATAAAAATAGCAAACCAAGCACTAGGTTTTATTTCTAGAGGGTTAGAATTGAAAAAATAGTGAAGTCATACTAAACCTTTATCAAACCTCGGTTAGACCACACTTAAAATACTGTGTGCAGTTTTGATCACTATATTATAAAAATGATATAGAGGCCCTGGAGAGGGTGCAGAGAAGATTTACAAGGGTGGTACCAGAAATACACGGATCCACAAACCTGGAAAGGATTGACAGGCTGGGTCTCATCTCTCTTGAAAAATAGGCTAAGGGGTGACCTAATAAAGGTTTTTTAAAATTACAGAAGGTTTTATAGAGTGATCATCAAGAAATCCAATAGAGAATTCAGAAGAAACTTCTTCACTCAAAGAATGGTAAGAGTATGGAACTCGCTACAACATGAATTATTGGAAGGGAATAGCAGAGTTGCATTTAATGGGAAACTAGACAAACACTTGAGGGCGAAGGGAACAGATGGTTCTGATGGTAGATTTAGATGAGAAAAGATGAGAAGGGGTCGAGTGGAGCATAAACACCAGCATGGACTGGTTGGGCTGACTAGTCTGTTTCTGAAGCTAACCTTGTTGTGCTTTCACATATTGGGTTTGAAATGAGTCCCCTATCTCTTTTACCAAACTCTTCTGTCCAATTGATATCAGGGTAATTGAAATCCCCCATGATTATTATTCCATGTTTTTTACTCAATTCCCTAATTTGTCTGCCAAGTTCTTCCTCCACCTCTCTTCTGTATTAGCTGGTCTGTAGACTATTCCTATGAGCATGATGGATCCTTTATCTCTATCCATATGGATTCTATTTTGTCTCAGTGGTAGCTGCACCTCTTTTATCTACTGGCATTATTTGTGCCGAGTAAGTACAGCTACTCCACCTCCCTGTTTTCCTCCCCATCTTTCGACATATGTTATACACTGTAATGTTTAATTCCCAGTCCTGAAGCAAGTATTTCTTTTTATCTTTCAGATTCATCGATCAAAGTTGGAACCCTGAAAGCTGATGTCAGCTGGGTATGGGAGTTTTGCTGTGTTTGAACTTAGTGACTCTCATTCTTATTGATTCTTGCGTGATGTGCATAGTGCATGACAGGTTGTCAGGAAAACTGGTTTTAAAAATATCGCACACTGCAGACTATGCTATTCCTCCTTGCTGGGCAGATTATTGCTCAATTTTTTTTTATTTTGTATGACTAAAAAACAGACACTCCCTCCCCCAGTTCCATGTGTAAAGACCACACAAAACATAAAGCACAGCATCCCAAACAGCCCATTTGATCAGCACCCAATCCACCACTTTAAACATTCACTCCCCCCACCACTGGTGCACAGTGACAGCTGTGTGTACCATCTATCCTCATCTATAGGATGCACTGAAGCAATTCACCAAGCAACTTTCAAACTCGTGATCTCTACTACCTAGAAGGACAAGGGCAGCAGATGCATGGGAACACCACCACCTGCAAGTTCCTCCTCCCCCAATTTACACATCATCCTGCTTTGGAAATATATCTTTCATTGTCACTGGTCAAGATTCTGGAATTCCCTACCTGACAGCCAATTGGGAGGACCGTCATTACATGGACTGCAGTGGTTCAAGAAAAGTAGCATCAGTTTAGAGAAGGGAAACTAGCTAGGGTGCCTGCCCCTGATCGATCTACACTGATTTCTGCTGTAAACTAATGTGACTGGAAGCAGTACAGTAAGGAAAATTTCTTATTTCTCTCAAATGTCTGTGGAATCTTAAAAGCCCTTTCCACACATTCTTAAAAGCAATTTAAGAGGTTGCATCAATTGTGCAGGGATCAATTGTAATTTTCTTGGATAATAAAAAATACTGGCCCATGTGACCTTGCAACCCTTGGAAGCAGTACCAATAGGAAGGAAGATAAGACAAAAGATGTGTGGCCAGATACAAAGGAGAGTTACGAGCAGAAGAGCTGGGGGTGGAGGCAATCAGCACCCAGACACAGACTCAAAGAGAAAGCAGATAGAGTCGAAAAGACAGGTACGTTCTACCTTAAGGTTGAGTTTCTGTTTGGCAATAAGAAGAAAAATAGAATCCCAGAAGCTCTTGGGAAAGTATAAGCAAGCTAAAACGTACTGAATCTGAAAAAGTGCTGTGGATAACTCAGGCATGTGAAAGAACTGAGTGTTTATGTCTGAAGACCAGATCATGAACCAGATATCGTTGGTTGGTCAGAATGAGAGAGGGTTGATAGATGTACAGTATGCCCTGTTGGTGATAGCCATATCCAGGGACCTCAGATGGAATACGCCTGCTGGTGAATGCAACTCAAAGGCTGAATTGGTCGAGTGGAAAATTAGGAAGATTCTACTTACAGGAGGTTGGGTTAGAGAACTTGGAACTGCATGTGGTACCACATGTCTGCGGGGAGTGATTCAAGTGCTTGTGCTTGTGTACAATGTATCTTTTTTGTATTGACTATTTAAAGTGAAATTTATCTTTTTATCTGAAGTATCATTTGCCTGTTAATTCATGTTTAATTTCTGTTGGTTCTGATTATTGTTAAAGTGAAAGTTACAAAAAGTGAGCTCTTGTTTATAATTTATTCATTTGGGGCTGATTCAGAAACTTTCCTTATTTTGGTTTATGGCTCCCCCACAGGGATTGTTGCACTGTATGCACTGTGGAAGTTGAGGAAGAACGAGAGCAGGTGGGACTGTAATGCCCAGCATAGTCAAATCGCCTTCTGCAAGCTCACTGTCTTAGCTCAAACTTCAGTATTGACCAGTTGGGTGAGGTACTAAAAGGCAGTTGATGCCCATGGTGCAGATGCCCATACTGTCAATATGAAACAACCTTTCCTCATCTATCCTGTTCAGAATCATCCAAGGTGCTTAGGTGTTTTTATTACCCAGGCATTGGCAGGAACATTCTTCACATTTCCGAAGCCACTGGCAATGCTCCTTCCATTCATTAGTTTATTAGGGAATAGAACCATTGAACACTACAGCACAGAAAACAGGCCATTTGGCCCTTCTAGTCTGTGCTGAAATATTATTCTGCTAGTCCCATTGACCTGCACCTAGTCCATAACCCTCCAGACCTCTCCCATCCATGTATCTATCCAATTTATTCTTAAAACTTAAGAGTGAGCCCACATTTACCACGTCAAATGGTAGCTCGTTCCACACTCTCACCACTCTCTGAGTGAAGAAGTTCCCCCTAATGTTCCCCCTAAACCTTCCATCTTTCACCCTAAAGCCATGTCCTCTTGTGTTTATCTTTCTGAATCTAAGTGAAAAGAGCCTACTTGCATTTACTCTGTCTATACGCCTCATAATTTTGTAAACTTCTATCAAATTCTTCTACACTCCAAGGAATAAAGTCCTAACCTGTTTAATCTTTCCCTATAACTCAACTCCTTAAGACTCGGCAACATCCTAGTAAATCTTCTCTGCACTCTCCCAATCTTACTGATATCCTTCCTGTAGTTAGGCAACCAGAACTGCACACAATACTCCAAAGTTGGCCTCACCAATGTCTTATACCGACTCACCATAACATCCCAACTCCTATACCCAATACTTTGATTTATGAAGGCCAGTATGCCAAAAGCTTTCTTTACAATCCTGTCTACATATATAATAATATATAATATATACAATAATATATAATTATTATAATATATAATATATAATAGGAATGCATTAAGATGAGAATAAGACATATTTAAGTGTTAAAAAGAACACACACAACCTAAAACCAACTGGAAGTGCACTATGTACCTAACGTTGCTGCCACAGAAAGGGCAGGATTTTCCAGCTGTAACAGTGGGGGCAGGGCCAGGAAATGCAGCAAGCCATTCTAAAGGCCATTGACTTCGGCGGGACCAGAAATCCCAATGAAAATTCCGAATGTTGTGGTTATCTGATCACATCGTGATGCTATTATATAAACCCACTGACTACACCTCCAACACCAGTAAAGCCAGTACAGTCCCCAAGGCTTATATTGGGTAAGTTGGTATTTACAGGATTTATATGCTATACGCAGTTCCTGGTAAAACAAAAAGGTAAGTAACCAGCATAGTTGTAAAACACAAGAGTCCTGCAAGCTGGCTTTCCTGACTGTTAGTATTTGCATCCAGAATCTCAACACTAAGTTAAACACCTTTCGCCAAGTGTGAACAGCTGACTCAAGTTAATTGAAGATCCAACTTTACCTGCAACTACCAGCACTTGTAGATGGGTAAGTACAGGGTGAGTACTTCTTGAACTGCCCAGAGTAGCTAGCGCCTTTAATACATAATGAGTGATGCCTTTGTAAATGACGCTTGTGATAATAAGAAATAGGGTCAGTTGTTCAACATAGACAACTGTCTGTGACATACATCAGCAGCACAAATAGTGGGGATCGTATCACCACCTGGCCAACATGCTCCTTTCAAAAGGAAATGAAAAGACTTAAATTTATATCATAACTTTTATGATCTCAGGGCATCACAAAGTGTTGTACAGTTGATGAAGTACTTTTGAAATGTAGTCATTATTGTAATGTAGAAAATGCAGCAGCCAATTTGGACCACCACAATTTCCTACAAACAGTGATGCAATAATGATCAAGTCTGTTTTAGTGATGTTGGACGAGGTATTAATATTGGCCAGGACAGCAGGGAAAACTCCCCTGCTCTTCTTCGAATAGTGCCATGGAATCTTTTACATCCACATGGGAGTGCAAATGGGCAATTTGGTTTATCACTCAGAAACAGAAAATGCTGGAAAAATTCAGCAGGCCTGACAGCACCTGTGGAGACAGGAATAGAGTTGACATTTTGAGTCCATTTGACCCTTCTACAGAGCTAAAGAGTAGAAATGTGATGAAATTTATACTGTTTAAGGTGGGGTGGAGCAGGTGAAGCTGGATAGAAGGCCAATGATAGGTGGACAAAGGAGAGTTAGACAAAGATGTCATTCACAAAAGGACAAAGGGAGTGTATTAGGTAGTGGTGAGGGCTAAAAAAGATGCTGATAGTGGCAAAGGTAAGAAAGCAGAATGTGATATTAGTGGAACAGGGATAAGCACTCTGAAAAGAACAACAAGGAACAAGCCACAGTTGGCCCTTATGGGGGTGGGGTGGGGGGAGGAAGCAGTGTTGGGAAAAAAGAATTGAAAATGGGATAAAAGGGGAAAATGAAAAAGGGGATAAAATAATGAACAAATAAAAATAAAAATTAGATCAAAAATAAATAAAAAATAAGTGGATAATAAATAAAAATGAATTTTGAAAAATGGGATAAAAAAGGGGAAGAGATGAGAGTTCATAGTCTGAAATTGTTGAACTCAATGTTAAGTTCGGAAGGCTGTAAAGTGCTTGATCAGAAGATGAGTTGCTGTTCTTCTAGTTTGCATTCGACTTCACTGGAACATTGCAGCAGGCCAAGGACAAACATGTGGGATTGAGAGCAGTGTGGTGTGTTGAAATGGCAAATGGCAGGAAATTCTGGGTCATACTGGCAGACAGACTGAAGGTGTTCCTCAAAGCAGTCACCCAGTCACTCCAATATAGAGGAGACCACATTGGGAGCATTGAATGCAGTAGACCAAATTAAAGGGGGTGCAAGTTAAGTGCTGTTTCACCTGGAAGGAGAGTTTCGGCACTTGGATGGTGAGGAGGGAGGAGGTAAAGGGGCAGGTGTTGCACCTTCTGTGATTGCATGGGAAGGTGCCGTGGGAAGGAGATGAGGTGTTGGGGGTGATGGACCAGAATGTCCCAGAGGGAATGGTCCTTTCTGAATGTTGATGCCAACCCTAGGGGGTGGTGGGAGGTTGGGGGGTGGTGGGGGTGGGGGGAGGTGTGATGGGAAGATGTGTTTGGTGGTGGCATCATGCTGGAAGTGGTGGAGAACAAGTTCAGCCAGATGGATGAGAGTGGCGGTGGATGGGGATTGTTCAAGCCTCTGTTCAAGGAAGAAGTGGAGAGCCCTCAGACCATTCTGGTGGGGGACGGAGGTATAGAGGGATTGGACGTCCATGGCGAAGAGGTGGCTGTTAGGCCCACCCACTGTGGTTGACAGGGCATGTCTTGCCTCTTCTTTAACCAAGGTTTCCCACCCACTCTGGTTGGTAGGGCCCTCAACTGTGTCCGACCCATCTCCTGAGCCTCTGCCCTCACACCTTCCTCTCCCTCCCAGAACCATGATAGGATCTACTTTGTCCTCACTTTTCACCCCACCAGAATCAGCATTTAAAGGATCTTCCTCCGCCATTTCTGCCAACTCAAGCATGACTACCAAACCTATATTCCCCTCACCCTCCCATCAGCATTCTGTAGGGACCATTCCCTCTGGGACACTCTGGTCCACTCCTCCTTTACCCCCAACACCTCATCCCCTTCCCACGGCACCTTCCCATGCAATTGCAGAAGGTGCAACACCTGCCTTGGAAAGTGGCATCATTGGAAAAGACGTGACGGAGGCAAAGGAACTGAGAGAATGGGATGGAGTCCTTACAAGAAGGGTATGAGGAGCTGTAGTTGAGGTAGCTGTGGGAGTTGGTGGGCTTGTAATGAATATTGTAATGTAATATTGTAATGAATATTGTGATGAATATATGAATACAACATCTCCTCCCTCCTCACCATCCAAGGGCCCAAATACTCCTTTCAGGTGAAGCAGCACTTCACTTGCACCTCCATCAATTTGGCTAACCGCATTCAATGCTCCTAATGTGGTCTCCTCTACATAGGAGAGACCAAACACAGACTGGGTGACCGCTTTGTGGATACCTTCATTCTGTCTGCAAGCATGAGCCAGACCTTCCTGTTGCTTCCCATTTCAACACCCCATCTTGTTCTCATGCCCACATGTCTGTCCTTGGCCTGTTGCAATGTTCCAGTGAAGCTCAGCGCAAACTGAAGGAACAGGGTAGATGAGTTAAGGGCACAGGTAGACACATGGCAGCAGGATGTCATTGCTATAATGGAGACCTGGCTAAAGGAGGAACAAAACTGGCAGCCTAATATCCCTGGTAATAGAGTCTTCATGCACAATAGAGTAGGAGATAAAAAAGGAGGAGGGTGGGGTAACACTAATGGTTAAAGAATCAATTCCAGTTGTGAGAAGGGATGATATTCTAAATGTGTCAACAAACAAGGCTTTATGGATTGAGCTTAGAAATAAAAAAGGGGCAGTCACACTACTGGGAGTATACTACAGACCCCCAAATAATGAAAGGGAGATAGAAGAACAATTATGTAGGCAAATTTCTGCTTGTAAGAACAAGAGGGCAATTATAGTAGGAGACTTATCCTTATATCAACTGGGATTCAAATAACATAAGGGGCACTGAGGGAGAAAAATTCATGCAGTGTGTCCAGGAAAATTTTTTCAACCAATTAGTGGCAAATCCAACGAGAGGAGATGCAATTCTAAACCTAGTCTTGGGGAACGAAGAAGGGCAAGTGGGTGAAGTGACAGTTGGCGACCATTTCAGGGACAGTGATCACAATTCAGTTAGATTTAGCATTACCATGGAAAAGGACAGAGATAAGGCAGGAGTAAAAGTCTTGAACTGGGGGAAGACAAATTTTGCAGAAATGAGAAGGGACTTGGCTGAGGTGGACTGGACAGCACTGCTGGAGGATAAAACAGTGGAAAACCAGTGGGAAGCACTAAAAAGTGAGATCTTAATTGTACAAAGGAGACATGAATCCTACAAAAATAAAAGTGGTGCTGCAAAATCTAGACCGCCCTGACTGTCTAGAGGAAACAGAGGAAGATCAAAAAGAAATTGGGGAGATTGAAAATAAGAGGGGAAGCTGAAGAGGAGTGGCCAGCATGTGAGCGGCCCAGTGAAGGAGCGGAGCTTTGAGGCTTTGGCTCGAGAGGCTTTGGTGAGCAGAGGCTGAGGATGAGCTTGCTCCCAGTGGGGTAAGGCCGGGTAAGTTCCTTTAATTAAATTAGGAGTAGGTAATGGAGGCAGCAGTTAGTCCATGCCAGCCCGAGGACAAACAGGATTCTTTCTAATCCCACCTTCCTGCACCTGGCCCATAGCCCTGCAGCTTATAGCACCTTAGGTGCAGATCCAGGTCCTTTTTAAAAGACTTTAAAGTTTCTGCCTCTACCACCAACTTGGGCAGTGAATTCCAGACACCCACTTTCCTCTGCATAAAAAAGTTCTTCCTCACGTTCCCCCTACACCTTCTACCACTTATCTTGAATCTATGTCCCCTGGTTCTAGAATTCTCCATCAAGCGAAACAATTTTATCCTGTCCACTCTATCTATTTCCTTTTGAAAGGAGCATGTTGGCCAGGTGGTGATACGATCCCCACTATTTGTGCTGCTGATGTATGTCACAGACAGTCGTCTATGTTGAACAACTGACCCTATTTCTTATTATCACAAGCGTCATTTACAAAGGCATCACTCATTATGTATTAAAGGCGCTAGCTACTCTGGGCAGTTCAAGAAGTACTCACCCTGTACTTACCCATCTACAAGTGCTGGTAGTTGCAGGTAAAGTTGGATCTTCAATTAACTTGAGTCAGCTGTTCACACTTGGCGAAAGGTGTTTAACTTAGTGTTGAGATTCTGGATGCAAATACTAACAGTCAGGAAAGCCAGCTTGCAGGACTCTTGTGTTTTACAACCATGCTGGTTACTTACCTTTTTGTTTTACCAGGAAACAGCTGGTTTAAGGTGTGTGTGTGTGTGTGTGTGTGTGTGTTGGGGGGGGGGGGGTGCGGGTGGGGGTGGGGGCGGGTGGGGGGAGAGAGAGAGAGAGAGAGAGAGAAGTGGAGGGGGTTGGTGTGGTTGTAGGGACAAACAAGCAGTGATAGAAGCAGATCATCAAAAGCATATATAGCATATAAATCCTGTAAATACCAACTTACCCAATATAAGCCTTGGGGACTGTACTGGCTTTACTGGTGTTGGAGGTGTAGTCAGTGGGTTTATATAATAGCATCACGATGTGATCAGATAACCACAACATTCGGAATTTTCTGGCCCTCCCACCAGTGGGATTTCTGGTCCTGCCGAAGTCAATGGCCTTTAGAATGGCTTGTTGCATTTCCTGGCCCTGCCCCCACTGTTACAGCTGGAAAATCCTGCCCTTTCTGTGGCAGCAACGTTAGGTACATAGTGCACTTCCAGTTGGTTTTAGGTTGTGTGTGTTCTTTTTAACACTTAAATATGTCTTATTCTCCCCATAATTTTGTACAACTCAATCAAGTCACCTCTCAGCCTTCTTTGCTCTAAGGAAAATAACCCCAACCTATCCAATCTCTCCTCGTAGCTACACTTTTCAAACCCTGGCAACATTCTTGTAAACCTCCTCTGCACTCTCTCCAGAGCTATTACGTTCTTCCTGTAATGTGGTGACCAGAACTGCACACAATACTCCAGTTGTGGCCTCACCAGTGTTTTATACAATTCCAACATTATATCCTTACTTTTATATTCTATACCTCTGTCAATGAAGGAGAGCATTCCATATGCCTTCTTTACAACCTTGTCTACCTGAACTGCTGCCTTCAGGGACTTGTGTACTTGTGTGCCAAGATCTCTCACTTCATCTACCCCTCTTAGTATATTCCCATTTATTTTGTAATCCCTGTAACTGTTTGACCTCCCTAAATGTATGACCTCACACTCCTCTATTTTAAAATCCATCTGCCACTTTACCGCCCACTCCACCAACCCATCTATATAGTTTTGGAGATTATGGCTATCCTCTACAGTATCCACTACTTGGCCAATCTTTGTGTCATCTGGGTGATCTTTGTGGAGTGTCCCAATCAGCTGCCCACACTTGTGTCAAGCTGGTGGCAGATGATCTGTTCAGGCGTGCATTGACTTTCATTCACTACCGCTCAGATGAGGCCAGCCAGGTGGAGCAAGCCAGAGGCTTTGCAGCAATTGGTGTCTTCCCTCGCGTCCAGGGTGCAATCGACTGCACACATGGCCATCAAGATGCCAGTGGGTGAGCTGGGTGCCTTTGTCAAGAGGAAGGGATTGCACTCCATGAACATGCAGATAGTGTGTGACCACAGGATGCAGATCCTGCAAGTCTGTGCGTGGCACCCAGGTAGCTCCCATGATGCCTACATCCTCAGACACTCCCAGGTGCCGGGGATCTTCAGTCCACCAGCCAGCTAGCTGGATGGCTGCTGGGTGACAAGGGCTATCCCTTCAAAAGTGGCTCTTGATGCCCGTCCGCCACCCAAGAAAAAAGGCCGAGCAGCAGTGCAACAGGAGCCACGCCTCCACAAGGCCTGCGGTAGAGAGAATCATTGGTCTTCTCAAGATGTGCTTCTGATGCCTGGACCGTTCAGGGGACATACTGCAATACCCCCCAGATTGTGTGTCACTGATAGTGGTTTCATGCTGCGATCTCCATAATCTGGCCTTGGAATGGGGGGGAAGCATTGGAGAAAGAAGATATAGATGCAAATGCTCTGGCTGCAGACGATGAGTCCAGTAGTGAGTCCAAGGAAGAGATGCTCAGGAGAATGCTGAGGGGATAGGTGCTGACCCGGGCAACCTCCAGGGAGGCAGGGACACCCGGGAGGCTTTGATCCATTGATCCTTCAGCTAGCCTACCAAAGATGAACCTCCACCATATGCCAGGGCTGTAGGTTCCATACTCGATACCTAAGAGCAACATTTACCTGGTTAGGAACATTAACTACGTGACTTGTCAGTAAAGCTCAATGACAAACAACTCACTTATAACATCATGGGTTCCCCTTCACATGCAGAAGTAATGAAGCACCCAGAGGCTTGTTGAGCACTAAAATATTTAATGATTACATAATTGCATACAGAAATGAAAGTATATTAAAAGGTGTTGAGCAGCACACCTACTGAAAAACAACTGAAACGGGGAGCAAAAGAAAATCACTAGTGATAAACCTGTGGTGTGCCGAAAGTGATTTATGTTTACATTTGCGGGTGCTACATCTAGGTACTTCCCTGTCGCTGGCACTGGCATTTGAGATAGCCTACTCGCTCTGCAGTCCTGTTGGGCTGGATGACCTCAGCAGGTGTCCTCTGGCCGGTGGAGCTTATGCTGGCCTCAACTGGGAGGGAGTGGTCAGTGCCACAGCCTCATTAGATGCCACGGTCACTGGCAGAGAGGTGGAGAAGCTGCTGCCCTCATCTGGAGTGCCCTGAGAGGAGCCCGCAGGGATGACAGGCAGCTCATGCGCCAACGTGAGGTCGCTTCGGACCTCCCTGCTCACCAGTGATGGATGGGCACCTAGCTGGGATACTGGGTGCCCAATCCATCTCCCACACTGACACTGACCACCTGAGGTCAATGCCTTTGTGAAGGCTTGCAGGTCTGATCGCATCCCCAGGAAGCCCTGATTGTTCTCCTGAAGGAGCCTCTCCATGGAGGAGGTATTGCGCTCGGCCATGAGGGTCTTTGCATTACACATGCTCCACATGGACTCCTCCATCACGGAGACCATGGCACGCATTCCCTCATGTATCTCTGCCAGATCCTCCCGCACACCCTGCTGGACTTCCAGCATCCGCTGCCTCAGGGGCGACTCTAGAGGCACATCATCAGCCACCGACTGAGCATGTTCCTGGTCCCCAATAGATCTCTGACTGCCAGCGCCCTGGGCACTGTCTGCCTCCACCTGCACCTCAAGCGAGTGTGAAGTGCCTGCACCACCGTGAACCAGGACGGTAGCCAATGATCTTATCCCCACCAAGGTGCTGGTATCTGCGCTGGTGCCTGCCTGGCTGAGATGGTGTGACGCTGGTGTGTTTATATCTTCTGAGCCCTCAGGGGTCAGTGGCGGACCCTCTGCCTCCTGAGTGTGGGCATGCTCCAGAGAGGCTGAGAGGAAAAGCAAGGACAGTTGATTAGTTGAAGTCATTACATGTTAATGTGTATGCCTGGCCCCCAGATCAGGATGCGCTCCTCCTTCCATTATCAATGGGCAACCCATGTTGGAGGCTGAAATCAATATACAGTCAACAGTGGAATGATTCCAATGATAGACATTGTGACCTTAGGGCACGGCACTCTTACATCCCAATGGCACCCCAACCTCACTGCAGCCAGTAGACCTAGCTGCATGGCACCTCTCCAGCTCGAGAGCCTCTGGTCAGTATGAGTAGGTGGGCCTGCCCTCCGCCAGTCCACAGCCGCTCAGCATCATTGTGTGCGGTTTTCTCCTGAAAGGAGAGAGGAGCATTGATGAGTCCACCCTGTACCTGCATTGCCATTGCAGCCTTACCACCCCCACCTGAGGAATACCTCACAGGGCTCACCCAATTCGTGACCCTAGAGCCGCCATACACTCACTCCAAGTAGCTAGGGCTGACCCCCTTGCCCAGATGCTGCCTCCATCACATTTTCCACTCACACTCTAAGACCTTCCAAACCCACGAACACTACCACCTAGAAGCACAAGAGTAGCAGATAGATGGGATCACCATCAACTGGAAGTTCCTTTCCAATCAGTCAGCATCCTGACTTTGAAAGGTTTCGGCGCTCCGCCACTGCACCTAGGTCCAGATTCTGGATCTCGCCCCCAAAACAGCACTGTGGGTATACCTGCACCACATGCATTGGATGCAGAAGGCAGATCCCCGCCACCCTTTCAGGGGCAACTAGGCATGGGCAATAAATGCTGGCCCACTCAACGAAGGCCATATTCCATGAATAAATGAATGAATGCAATATCAAAATTGCAAGTTTGTTGTGGGGGGTTGCGCAGGGGCGGCCAACCTAACTGTTGTGCTAAGTGACCCATGCCAACATGGTACTCACCCTTCCCGATCGCAAGAGGTCATTGACTCGCTTGTGGCACAGCACGCAGGTGTGTCTCATCACATCTTGGGAGCTGACCATTTTTGCCACCCCAGCCGAGGCATGTTTCATTATGTTGGGGGGCCTCCTTCTCCCGTCAATTGGCACAAGGATGTTGCGGCGTGCTGCCACCTTCTCGAGGAGAGCAGCTAGGCACTCATCCAAAAATCTCAGGGCACACTGCCCTGCTGACATGCCCTCCCACCTGGCCTGATCTCCAAAAGCGCTCTCGAACATCCTCCTGTGCAACATCGGTGGCAGCCTTTGGAAGGCTGCCTGCGCCATGTTTAAATAGGCTGCTGCGTCGCTATTGAACCCGGCAGTCATTGGACTCCTGCTGCCGCCTGCCCTTTCCTGCTGTTCTTGAGAGCTGCAATTCACGTTGGGCGGGCCTTAATTGGCCCGACTTCGTAAAATGGTGGAGCGCAGCCAACCGCAGGCAGCGATCAGCTCTGTGCCCACCTGCTGTAGGAAAAATTCTACCCATAAACTGGAAAAATCAGATTGGCAGTAGTATCCTGAATGAGAAGTTCACTGAATGCATTGAAGATTGTTTCTTAGAGCAGCACATTTTGGAACCAACGAGAGAGCAGGTTATATTAGATTTGGTATTGTGTAATGGGGCAGGATTAATTAATGACCTCAGAATAAGGTAGCAGTGACCACAATATGATTGAATTTTACATCCAGTTTGAAAGAGAGAAGAGTGAGTGAGTATTTTAAACTAAATGGGCATGACAGCTGAGCTAGCTGAAGTGTACTGGGATACAGGGATCAATAGAGAAGCAGTGGCAGACATTTAACGTGATCTTTCAGAATACTCAAGAATAAGTATATTCATATTATAAAGAAAAATTCTAAGGGGAGGACCCACCATCCATGGTTAAATAAAGAAGTTAAGGAAAGCATCAAACTTAAAGAAGAAACATTTAACTGCAAAGATGAATGGCAGGTCAGATAATTGGTCAGAATATAAAGATGGCAGACAATTACTATAAGGTTAATCAGGAAAAATAAATTAGCATATGAGAGGAAGCTGGCTAGAAATGTTAAAATGGAGAGCAAGAGTTTCTGCAGGTATTTAGAAAGGAAAAGAGTAAGTAAAGTGAGTGTTGGTCCTCTAGAGAATGAGGATGGGGTGTTTAATAGTAGATAATAGGGAAATGGCAGATGAAATTAACAAATATTTTGCTTCTGTCTTCACTCTAGAGGATACAAAAACATTCCAGTATTGGCTGTAAATCAGGAGGTGGAAGGGAGATGGGAACTTGGCGAAATTACAATCATTAGGGAAGTGGTACTGAGCAAACTGAGGGAGCTGTGGGCTGACAAGTCTCCGGGTTCTGATGGACTTCATCCTAGGGTCTTAAAAGAGGTGGTGAATGAGATAGTAGATGAATTGGTGTTAATTTTACAAAATTCCCTAGGTTCTGGAAGGATTCCATCAGACTGGAAAGTAGCAAATATAACCCCTCTATTCAAGAATGGAAGGAGGCAGAAAACAGGAAACTATAGGCCAATTAGCTTGCCGTCTGTCGTGGGGAAGGTGTTAGAATCAATCACTAAGGAGGTTATAGCTGGGCACTTTGAGAAACCTAAGGTAATCGGAAGATTCAGCAAGGGTTTGTGAAAGGCAAATCATGTTTAACCAATTTATTGGCATTCTTTGAAGGAGTAACATGCACTTTGGATAAAGGGGAGCCTGTAGATGTACTATACTTGGATTTCCAGAAGACATTGATAAGGTGCTACATAAAAGGTTATTATGGAAAATAAAAGCTCATAGTGTAGGGGGTAACGTATTAGCACGGATAGAGGATTGGTTGGCTGGCAGAAAACAGAATGTGCATAAGTGGGTCTTTTTCTGATTGGCAGGATATGATGAGTGGAGTCTCACAGGGGTCTGTGCTGGGGCCTTAACATTTTACAATTTATATCTATGAGTTAGATGACGGGAGTGAAGGCATGGTCGCTAACTTTGCAGATGAAGTATGAAGTAGGAAAGTATGTTGTGAAGAGAACATAAGGAGGTTGCATACAGATGTAGGTAGTTTGAGTGATTGGGCACAAATTTGACAGGTGGAGTATAATGTGGGAAAACTTGAAGTTGTTCACTTTGGCAGGAAGAATAAAAGAGCAGAGTATTACTTAAATGGAGAACGGCTGCAGAATTCCAAACAGCAGGATCTAGATGTTCTAGTGCATGAGTCACAAAAAGTTAGTATGCAGCTACAGCAAGTAATTAAGAAAGCTAATGGAATGCTATCTTCTTTACAAGAGGAATTGAACATAAAAGTGAGGACGTTATGTTTCAGTTATACAGGGCATTGGTGAGACCATATCTGGAATAGTGTGTCCAGTTTTGGTTTCCTTATTTAAGGAAGGATGTAGATGTGTTAGAGGTGGTTCAAGGGAGGTTTACCAGTGTGATACCTAGAATAAGCAGGTTGTCTTATGAGCGAAGGTTAGATAGACTGTTTCCACTGGAGTTTAGAAGAGTGAGATGTGACTTGATTCAGTATATAAAATCCTGAATGGTATTGACAAGCTCAACATGGAATTAATGTTTCCTCTTGTGGATGAGTCTAGAACTATGGGGCACTGTTTTAAAATTAGGGTCGCCCTTTTCGTACAGAAATGAGGAGAATTTTTTTTCTCTCAGAGAGTTGTGCGACTTTGTAACACTCTGCCTCAGAAGGTTTTGGAGGTGGGGTCGCTGAATATTTTTAAGGCAGCAGTAGATAGGTTCTTGTTAGACAAGGGAATGAAATGGTATCAGCGCTAGATGGGAATGTGGAATTCGAAACACGAACAGATCAACCATAATCTTATTGAATGGCAGAGCAGGCTCCAGGGACCAAATAGCTTATTTCTGCTCCTAGTTTGTATGTTCATACTAAAGCATCATAGGGCTATTTTTCTACCGTAAAGGTGCTATAGAAATTTGAGTTGTTGTTGTTTTCACCCCAGGTTAAACCAGAAGGAAATGTTTACACAGTCTCCTAGTTTATTCAGGACAATCAAAGCCCAAGTTCAGTAAACTTTAAACTATGGTTAAAGCCTCCTGCCCCATATGTAGCTTAGGTCCTTTGAAACAATGTTTAAAACCTGTATCAATGCAACATCAATGTTCAGTTGGTGAGAGCCCATGTGTTGCGCAGAGGTCAGGGAAAGCCCATGTTCATTCACTGTTCTGTGTTAAGCCATTCTCAGCGGGCGGGGTCCTGTACCTGGCTTTGGTGCCTTCCGTATATTAGTGAACAGGACTTTTAAAAATCAGTCAATGGTGTTGCCCCTCAGCTGGAAATGATAAGGGGGATTCCCATCCTCAGGTTGCGAACAAGGGTGGAGTAACTGCACCTCAATAAACTTTCAAGATAGGCCTTCGGCCCATCTGGTCTAAGCCAGCATTTATGATCCATTCAAGCCTCCACCAACTTTATTTCTTCTAACCCTATCAGCATATTTTTCTATTCATTTCTCCATCATGAATTAATTCATGATCAGGAATTAAATTCCTTAAAGAGTGGTAGAAGCTAATGCATAGAAGCTTTCGAAAGGGAATTGGATAAAACTTGAAAAGAAAATATTTGGAGGACTATGGAGAAGAATCAGGGGAGTCCGACTAATTGGATAGCTCCACCAAAAAGCCAATCTGGCATGATGGGCCCAATGGCCTCCTTCAGCGCTGTGTCAGTCTGCTGCATTGGGAGTATGGAATGTTCTGTAACACATGTAGGGAAGCAGTTTAAGATGCAGGAATATAGAACTAGATTATCGCACAGTTGGGGAGATTCCACGGCCCTTTAAAAATAGCACACAGACCCTGATTCTAGGATTTCTGGCACCCCCATTATCGGTAGCATGGGAGAAGGATGCGTGCTGGTGCTGGTCGCAAGCTCGTAATCTGCACTTCCAACCTGGCCGTCTTCATTGCGAAAATAGCCATCTCATAACACCCTGCAATTTTCATAGAGTCGGGTCAGATTTGCAAAGACTCATGGCTCACGGCCTCTCAAGTCTCGTGAGCTATAGTCTGGATGAGGGAACCTTTTGAAAAGTAATTTCAAAAGGTCTTACCCATTCCTCACCCATGCCAACTCATCCTCACCCACACCATTGCCCCTCATATTCTCCATGTCAACCTATACAAACTAGCTTCATTATGCATTTATGCTGAGAGCCCAGACATCCATTATTCTGTTGAAACAGTGGCACACAAAGGAAAACATTGTCTGACATTTTTCTCTTAGATCTATTGTCTCAATTAGTCTGTGTTCATTTACACAAGATAAAGTGGTGTCAAGTGCTTGTATTTTCTGCTATTGATACTTTCAAGATCTGGTTGATTGACATTTTTATAGGGCTGTAATAAAGCATGGAAGTCCCATGAGTTGGCATGGAGGGTATGAGGGGCCATGAGGTTAGGTAGAGGAATATAGGTTGGCATGGAGAATATGAAAAGTTATGGGAGAGTGTGTCAGGGACAGAGTTGACATGAATGGAACATTGGGAATGTATGGGGGAGAGGAGGTATAAAGGGTGACAACTATAGGGCCTAATATTCAATAAAAATTAAGTAAAACAATAAAACAATTTAAATAAAATTGTAAAACAACACTGAAGTGGGTATTTTAACCAGCCCACCTTGGCACTCAGCAGCCCCTGTGGCTACCTCCAAACTTTTTCAGAGGGCACCGGCCCTGACTCCAGCCCGAACCCATCCCTCGATCCCTCATCCCCCAAATCCCAGAAATGATAACTCTGCACTTGTAGGCTCTTCCTCCCGAGGTAGGCACACTGAGCTTGAAAACTTTGACTCCCACTACCTCCCTCCAGGATGAAAACCCAATTCATAGTTCGAGGTATGTTTGAAAAAAAAGTGTGACTACCAGATGCCTCAAAGGACTTTACAACCAATGAAGTACTTTGGAAGTGCAGTCATTGTTGTAATCTATAGATTACAATCTGAGGCATGAGCAAATTGGCATTGGATAAATAAGACCAGAGAATTGAATATATGGCTCAAAGATTAATGTGGGAGAAATAGGTTTTGATTCACAGACCACTGGCACCAGTACTGAGGAAATGGGGAGCTGCATCACAATGGGACAGCCTTCACTTGAACTGCACTAAGTTTATTGTCGTGGTGAATCATCTAACTAGACCTTTAGTAAAGAGTGGGGGAGGGTTCACATGAGGGAAACAGGTTATTTTAGACCTCGTAATTTTTAATGAGACAGGATTAATTAATGATTTCATGAAAAGATAGAGGGAGGGAGAAATTAGAAAAGAGAGCAAACTAGCAACAAATATGAAAACTGCTAGAAGTGTATAAAAAGTAACAAAGTACAGTTTGCATTGGTCTCTTTGAGGCTGAAACAGGGAAATTAATAATGGGAAGCAAGGAAATGGTAGAGACTTTGTATTGTACCTGCCTTCACTTGGAAGACACAAAAAGTGTAATGAACTTGGGATGCAGGACTGGTTTCTTGTAAGAAACAGCAAACTTTATCTACAGGCTCCTGGTGAGGCTACACACTTGTTCAAAGACCAAGGCGAAAAAGCTCTTTCCGTAAGATTCTCTGTGCTTAGGGTTGATTCGTCTGTACAGTCGCATGATCCCCATAACAGTAAGAAATGGCTTAACTTACAATTACTAGATTCCACTCCCTTTAATTTTGTTTTGCCCTCTTATTTACAAAAACATCCTAATCCCTATTATACACAGTTCATGCTATTATAAATTTAGACTTTGAGGTAGTTTTCAGATTCGGGAAAAGTGACTCAACTTTGCAGCTGGAGGTTCTTCCACTGGGGGATTGACTTGAACAGGAACTGCAGCTTCAGGGACATCCCTAGACAATGGCAGTTCAGAATTATTTACTTCAACAGAGACATCAGGTATGTCTATATTTTATCGACATGGCACTTCAGGGGTCAAATTTTCGATTTTGTTTTCAGATGGATTAATTAGCTGTTACGGGTTTCTCGACTTCTGAGATGATCCACGTGTTTCTCAAAAATCCTGTTTGCCATGTCTACTCGATAAGATAAAGGTTCTGTTTGAGAGACGATTGTACTAGGGAGCCGTCTCAGACCAGTTGCACAACTTCGTACAAAACTGTTACTCTCTTTCTGAGAACTCTCAACCTTTACCGTGAACGTCGTGATTTACTTCGACTCCTCTGGTTTCTCTCCACCTTCCCCTCTAAATTAGGGAATACTAGACTCAATCTCGTACAAGGTTAACACTTCATCAACATTCTGAAGGTGTTAAACCAGTGGTTCATGAGGAGTTGTGTGATAGCCGAACAGGAATCTCAAAATTCGAGTTTCTAACGTTCCCCCTGATAGTTTCTTCATGCCTGCTGTAAAGGTTTGTACTGCGTTTTTTGCTAACCCATTGGACGAGGGTGATACAGTGCCATTCTGATGTGTTTAATCCCATTTAGGCTCACAATTCTTTGGAATTCAGTGTTAGTGAAAGCAATACCATTGTCTGACACAATAACTTCAGGTAAATATGAACACAAACTCTGGTGCAGTTTTCAATGGTTGCAGATGAAGTAGGTGATCTCACTACAAACATGTGCATCCATTTAGAATATGCATCAATAATCACGAGAAACATGGAAGCTAGGAATGGCCCGACATAGTCTATATGTAGTCTAACCCAGGGTCAACCTGGCCACTCCCACAGATGCAGTGGAGCTGAAACGGACAACTTCTACTGTTGCTGGCACTGGAGACAAGAGTTTCACCAATTTTTCTATATCACTGTCCATACCTAGCCACCAGATATAACTTTGTGTAAGTTTCTTCATTTTTGAAATACCAGGATGCGCACAATGAAGTTCCTCCAATAATGGTTCTCTTCCTTGCACAGGGATAACTACTCTTGCTCCCCATTATAAGAACCCCACTTCAGAACCCCTTTCCCCTCTGGACCCCTCCCCTCTCCCTCCCCCCACTTCAGAACCCCTTCCCGCTCTGGACCCTTCCCTCCCCCTACCCTCCCCCCCAACTTCAGAACCCCTCTGGACCCCTTCCCCTCCCCCTCCCCCTCCCCCCACTTCAGAACACCTTCCCCTCCCCCCACTTCTGGACCCCTTCCCCTCCCCTCCCCCTCCCCCCCCCCCCCACTTCAGAACCCCTTCCCCCTCTGGACCCCTTCCCCTCCCCCTCCCCCCACTTCAGAACCCCTTCCCCCTCTGGATCCCTCCCCCTCCCCCCACTTCAGAACCCCTTCCCCCTCTGGATCCCTCCCCCTCCCCCCACTTCAGAACCCCTTCCCCCTCTGTACCCCTTCCTCTCCCCCTCCCTTCTCTGGACCCCATCCCTCCCGCTCCAGAACACTTCCACCCCAGAGCCTCTTCCCTCCTTCCACCCGGAGCCCCTTTCCCCCTCCTCACGCTACCCCTTATCCCGTTCCATCCTGCCACCCCACGGACTCTCCCCCCCTTAGTCCCTCCTGCTTCCTGATTCTTCCAGTCTTCCCTCACTTCTTCCTCCAGCTTTACTCCTTCTCCCTTTCCAACTCCTTCCTCCACCCTTAGTCCCTACCCTCTCCACACTCCATCCTCCCCCTCTGCGCACACCTGCCTGCCCCTGGACTCCTTCCCCTTGCTGGATTCCCTTCCCTCTCTGCACTCCCCTTACACCCATCTCCGCAGTTGCCATCTTCTCTTGGGTTGTACCCACTTGACCCCTGCTCCCTCCCCTCCCACCACCCCCCCAACCTCTTCCCCCAATACTTTCATTCCCCCCTCCCAACCTCAAACCACTGACACCTCTTCCTCTCCCAGTCAATTCGAGACCTTCCTCTCCCAACCCTCGACCATCATCCATTGTGAGCATCAACATGACTTTCCACCTTCCATGCGAAGTGCAGCAGAGCCATGTCCATGAGAATCCACCCAGCACGCCATGGACGTTCCTCCAGGATCCTGTTGCTGTTGGGCTCCAGCATCATCTGCTACTCAGATGTCTGCAATGTGAGCGAGGCCCTGATGATAAGACCCAACTTCTGCACGTTATACTTGTCATAGCATGTTCTGCACTGGTGTGTTTTGCTGCAATCTGAACGGATGATCCCATGCGGAGGGAGGATGATTCCAGAGGGCTGGCCTTAAATTATAAAAGGAAAAAACTGCGGATGCTGGAAATCCAAAACAAAAACAAAAATACCTGGGAAAACTCAGCAGTTTGACAGCATCTGCGGAGAGGAATACAGTTAACGCTTAGAGTCCAAATGACTCTTCATCAGAACTTAGTGACATGCAGATGTTTTACAATGAGGTTCCGAATGTCCAATGGTGGGAAACACGGTTCACCAATGACAGGCTGGGCAGACGATCTCCAACTGGTTTCACGACGTTGTAAAACCGATTTTTGGCCTTCTTGCCATATTGTCCACTCATGCCACTGACCCCACCTAACGCTAGCGGCACAGAAAATTCTGCTGATTGGATTTTAAAAGAATGGGAGGTGATCTGATTGAAACATGGATGATTCTGAGGGGCTTGTCAGGGTAGATGGAGAGAGAATGTTTCCTCTTGTGGGAGAATCTAAACTGAGGAGCAGTTTCAAAATAAGGGGTTTCCTATTGCAACAGAGATGAGGAGGAATTTCCTCGCAATAGATTGTTAACCTTTGGAATGTTTTACCCTAGAAGGCAGTGGAGGATTAGCTGTTGAATATATTCAAGGCTGAATAATGCAGGATTTTGACTTACGAGGGAATCAGAGATCATGTGGAAATTTGGAAAATGGAGTTAACGCCACAATGAAATCTGTCCTGATCTTATTGAATGGTGGAGCAGACTCGAGGGACCAAATCGCCTACTCCTGCTCTTATTTCTTAAGTTCTTACATAATGTAGAAAATAGGCAGTCAATTTGTGAACAGCAACACCCCAAAAACAGGAATGTGATAATGACCAGATAGAACACTCCTTGTGATGATTACAGAATAATTATTGGCCTGCACACTGGGGATTAACCCTGCTGCTTCTTCTTCAAAATACTGCCATAGATCTTTTACATGTATCTGAGAGGGCAGATGGGCCTCGCTTTAAATGTTTCCTTCAGTACTTCATTGGAATATCAGCCTTAATTTTTGAGCTCAAATCCTAGAATGGGAAAGGGAAATCACCAACTTTAACACCTATGAGTTCTTTTGTTCTATTGCTGGTGACATCTTTTGATGATCTGCTTCTATCACTGCTTATTTGTCCCTACAACCGCACCAACCCCCTCCACTTCTCTCTCTCTCTCCGCACCCACCCCCCACCCACCCACCTTAAACCAGCTTATATTTCAACTCTTTCTTGGACTCGAACTCAAGTTCTGCCGAAGGGTCATGAGGACTCGAAACGTCAACTCTTTTCTTCTCCGCCGTGCTGCCAGACCTGCTGAGTTTTTCCAGGTAATTCTGTTTTTGTTAAGGGAAACCGTTGTCTGGTACAGAGGCAAGACTGCTATTAACTGAACCATAGCTGGCATATTTAACACATTATTAATGCACAGAGTGGGATGGAAGGAGAACTGTACTCCTTTTAGAGATAAATATGTGGCTATGGCTATACACCAACACTTAATTAAGCAGTCTGTCACTGTCAACAGGCAAACACCGATAGCAGAGGGAGCGGGGGAACAAAGGGTGAATGGAACCGATAGGGGAATGATTGAGGGAGGAACCAACCATCGAGTGGGAAAAAAGCAAGGAGGGAAAAGGAGATGGGGAAAGATCAAGGGTAAAAGGGTGAGAGGGAAAGGGCAAGGGGAACCATTGATGGGGGAAAACAGAAAAGGGAAGAGGTGAAGGGGCAAAGGGTGAGGGTGATAGGGCAAAGGGTCAGTAGGGAAAGGATGATGGAGAAAGGACAGGCAGGGAAAGGACAAGGACAAGAAGAGAGACAGAATGAAAGGAGAGTGTGGAAAGGGAGACAAAATGGGGAGAAACAGCAGAAAACAAGGACCAGAAAAAGGTGAAAGTGGTTACTTAACAGGCCAAATAAGTGGGAAAAATTGTTTGTGTTCTTTAAGGATTTCAAAAGGGAGTATTTGGAAAAGAAACACATATTTCGTGTCACGTCAAATATTTGCTGTTTAATTCACAGTTAAAAAGGCAATCTGGCCTGTCGAGGAGCAATGATTACCAGAGTGTGAGGCAGAAGGCGAGCTCATAATAGTATGGTGGATGGAGCAGAGCAGGAAGTTTCGGGGGAGGAGAAAATCTACCTCTTCACTACCTTCTAACTCCTGAAGCCATGTCCATGTGGATGTTAGCTGATACTGTTCACGCTTCTCTTGGGTCGGCTACTGTTTTCTTCAAACCTTTTGTCATCACACCTTTTCCCAAAAATACCAACCCCTGATTTCACCGTCTTTGCAAACTACCATCCTTTCCCAAAGCTCTTTCCTTTTTAAACTCTTCGATCCATGCCCAGCTTTCCAAGAGCTCCAAGTTTGAATCCTTCCAATCAGGTTTCTGCCCTGTGACAGTACCAAAACAGCTCTTATCAAAGCCATAAATGGCATCCTTTGTGACTGTGACAAAGGTAAACTTTCTCTCCTCATCCTGTCTGCAGTCTTCAACATGGTTAACTCATTCCATTTTCCTCCAACTGCACTCCACTGTCATCAAGCTGAGTGAGATTTATCTCACTTGGTTACATTTTTAATCTTTCCTATTGTAGCCAGGGAATCACTTGCAATGGCTTTTCTTTCTTCTTCCTCCACACCATCCCCCAAGGACCTGTGACTCCCTCCTATTTCTCATCTACTTGCAATGGGTAATATCATCAGAAAACAGTGTCAGGTTCCACATGCATACTGACTACTCAGTTCTACCACACCATCACCTCTTTCAACCCCTCTACTGTCTCTAAATTATTGGACTGCAATATCAACATCCAGTACTAGATGGGCAGAAATCCCCTCCAATTAAATATGGCTGTGTTTATATGTGCTACAACACTAGGAGGAGGAGCACTCCCTGCATATGCTCAGTTGCAGTCTCAGTGTCAGTCCCACAACCATCCGAGATATATTATTTCTTCCTTTAAGATATTCCTGAAAATTTACCTTTTTCACCAAGTTTTAGATCATTTGCCTTAATAGCTCCTTTTGTGGTTGAATGCCAAACTTTGTTCAATAATACTCTTGTCAAAAGTCTTAGGATGACAATTTAAAAGTGCTATATAAATACAAGTCATAGTTATTATGTGGAGAAATGAGAGAAACTGGGACTGTTCTTAAAGCAGAAAAGGTTAAGGGAAGATGTAATAGAGGTGTTCAAAATTATGAAGGGTATTAATCAACCTCTGGTGGATGGGTTGGTAACAAAAGAGTGCAGATTTATGATAATTGGCAGAAGATCCAGAGGAGAGATGATGTATTTTTTTTAAATCAGCAAGTTCTTGTGATTGCAGAACCTGAAAGGGTGGTGGATGGAGCTTCAATACCAACTTTCAAAAAAATTAGAAATATACCTGAACAATTTGCAGAGCTATGGGGGAAAAAAAACAGGGGAATAAGACTAATTACATAGCTCTTTCAAAGAACCAGCACAAGAGCAATGGGCTGAAGGTACTCTATCCGTACTGTAAAATTCATGATTGACATTCCAAAAGTACATGAACCACACAAAACACATCCAAGATTTCACAAGATTTTTACCAAAGAATGTCCCAATCCCTCACTAGAGATAATCAGACTGGGAGGGGCGAATGATGTTGGATCACAAACATTAATATTTCTACTTTACAGTTGTATTGAACACTCCCAGGCAACTATTTCTTTCAGCTATCATAAGCAACAACCCACAATGTTCCATTAGTTACACTTTACTAAAGTTTTGCAGAGGAGAGCTTCATTGTGTTATTTTAAAATTTCAAATATGAACCATCAGCCTTGGTTCAGAACTTTGAATTTTCTCTCTGCATTAATATTTGAGAGCTGCTTTGAACCGTACTCCCAAAAGATTTCAGGCTGTACCTTCCTTGATAAGTTGCCTGTAAAATGTTAAATATCGAAGTATATATTTATAGAGGTGTTGTGGACACTTTGACAAACGGACCACAGGAGTCTCAGGTACAGGTCACGATTGCAATTGCTCAAATAAACAAGGGGAGAACCATCTCAATGCAGCTTGAGATAGCACTCTGCTAAATTACAAATGTTCAACATATTTATACATTATTGGTCACGTACAAGAACAGTTTCCAGATTCCGATCTTGTCAACATATAGGTTTACATTAAACAGACATCTCATAACAGGTACATGCATCATATGTCCCTATTTTTCACCCAGGCAGAGACCTTCCTCCTATCTAAGCTGAGACTATCTGTTCTTCCCCTATCTGTTGAAGAGCATGCTTAATCTTAGTTATTGCCAATGCTCTGACTGCAGTCCGGCTCCCAAGGCCTTTCTATTGTTTGCAGGCCCTAAGGCTGTGCAAGGTTCATTTGGTAACCTTTAACTGGCAATGTGCTTGGTAGCCCTGGTCACCTGGAGATTTTAAGTAATTCATTCCTTTTCAATAAATTCTCCCTTACCATAAATTCTTACTTTCTTCCCCCTAACAGTGGCATCTGCAATCTCACGATGTAACACTGCAGAATGACAATCATACAAAACATGGTGTTTGTCACTAAAAGATCAGATCTAATTACATCATTATAGACCACGAGCAGTCACTGTATGAAGAGATTTCACCAGAAATATGTTAATGACTTTGAATTTTAATGAAGCACACAGGCTGATTTTGCATTTAAAAAGTGACTTATGTCCTCATGTCTCAGTGTTTTATGGCCAATCAATTACCACACAGCAAGGCACCATAAACATCAAATGAGATGAACGATCACTTGCTCTCTTTTGGTGATATTGATTGTGGGATGAATTTTGGTAATGGCCACAGGCAGAATCTCTTTCTTTTTGGGATACTTGCCTTTATTAGCAGAGGCATAGAATATAAGAGCAGGGAAGCGATGGAGCTGTATAAAACGATAATTAGGCCACAGCTGTAGTACTGTGTGCAGTTCTGATCGCCACATGATCAGAAGGATGTGATTGCACTGGAGAGGGTGCAGAGGAGATTCACCAGGCTGTTGACTGGGCTGGAACATTTCAGCCATGAAGAAAGACTGGATTGGCTAGTGTTGTTTTCCTTAGAGCAGAGAAGGCTGAAGGGGACCTGATAGAGGTATAGAAAATTATGAGGGGCGTAGATAGGAATAAACTTTTCCCCTTAGCGGAGGTGTCAATAACCATGGGGCATAGATTTAAGGTTAGGGGAAGAGGTTTATAGAAGGGATTTGAGGAAACATTTTTTCACCCAGAGGGTGGTTGGAATTTGGAACACACTGCCTGAGGGGCTGGTAGAGACAGAAATCCTCACAACATTTCAGAAGTATTTAGATGAGCACTTAAAATACCATAGCACACAAGGCTACGGGCCAAGTGCTGGAAAATGGGATTAGAATAGATAGGTGCATGATGGCTGGCATGGTCATAGTGGGCTGAAGGGCCTGGTTCTGTGCTGCATAACTTATAACTGCTTCCATGGACCCCAGTTTAACATCAAAGGAGAAGGCAGACAATGCTTGGCTACTTTGTCACAAAAAAAAAAATCAATTTGAATCACTGATGTGACTGACAGGGAGGGGAATCTATCACCACCACCTGGCCTAGCTTACAGATAACTCCAAACCCATACTGCAGAGTTGACTCTCAATTCCTTCCTGAGAACCAATTTAGTGTCCGGGGTGTAAAAGAGAATTGGAGCAAGATGGGTTCACCTTCTGTATTTGAAGAGAAGATATTGCAATTATGTAAAGGGAAGCTTTACTGTTTGTAACCCTGTACTGTACCTGCCCTGGGAATGTTTGTTGGGATAGTGCAAACTGAGGGAGTTTTACATCAAACCAGTGCTGTACCTACCCTGGGAGTGTTACTTGGGATAGTGAATAGGGAGTTTTATTCTATATCTAACCTATGCTGCACTGACATGCTTCACCTTAATAAGTATAAGATTCACCACTTTTGCGCTAATGTTTCTGCGTTGTCATCATCTCGTTACCTGTTGGACTCCAGAACTATCTGCAGCAAGAATCTCTGGAAAGTGATCAAGAACATGGAATAAAAACTGAAAGTGCCGGAAAAACTTAGCAGGTCAGGCAGCATCTGTGGAGAGAGAAATAGGGTTAACGCTTCCAGCCCAAGGGAACATCAAGAACATGGCACTGTCTGATATTTATTCCCTCCCTATTCTAAGGCCATTGTAGAATTTCAACTGCAACCCAGACTAAGGATCAAGCTTTGGATCTTCTGGAAATCTTAAAAAACTGTGTCACTGTACCACGGAGAGGTTATGATGCTAGACCTGACTCCATAGGGGTCATCTTGGCCAGTCTAACTTCAGAAGATTTCAGTTTCATACTAAGCCTACAGGCAGGATTTTGAGTTCGGTGGGCAGGTGCAGTCAGGAAACTGGCCACCGCCCATGATTGGCACCAACCGACCACAATTTCATGCTGACAGGCTCATTGAAATACTCATTGCTGCTGGGGTGGGGGCAGGAGGTGGGCAAGCGCTGAAGTCAGCACGGGCATGGAGGGTCACTCACAGGAAGCTCCCTGAATGCAGAGAACTGCCTCAGGGAGCTGAAGAATTCGAAAGCCATAAATAAACATCTTCAAATGCCAAAAAAAAATGTCCACGCATCAGGATCAGCCACCTGAACATATGGCTCATGTAAATTCTATCCAAACATTTTTATCTTTAATTAATAATCGGAAACTTCATCCTGCCTTGGATGAGGTTTCCTCAAAAAGGCAAAGGCTGCCTGGCTGATTCACCAGCCTATCAACCATAGGATTGCACGGGCAATGAAAAATTGGTTGATTACTACCTTAATAGACCTCTTAATTGTCAGCAGGTGCACTGCCAACTCTCGCATGCACCCACCAACCAAAATATCACCCGAGTGCATGATGATATTGGGGTGCTCGCCCAAAGTCACCACACACTATTTCACACTTAAGCAGGTCAAGCTTGCACCCACATGCTGAATGAAAAATTCTGTCATATGTCTGGCTACTGGTTTGATTGGTTTTTCAGCTTCAGTCTACTCCTAGCCACAGGTTACATATGGACACAAATATGATCATGCACAGAATGTGCTGATGTCTCAAAAGCCCAGCCTCCAATCATCTTGCAATGCCTTTGTCATTAGACCAAGGTCCTGCTCTGCCAAGATTGTGTGGAAGTTAGCATGCAATGACCACACCACATTAAAAAAAAAAATCACACGGGCATCTTCCACTCAAAACGAATTTTGGGATCCAAAATATCAGGGCCCTCATGGATAACCCCACCATGACGGACATCACGAGCACTGTACCGCCATCATACCTTAGGAACTCAGGCACCTCGATATTGCTGCCTTATATGAAACACAATATGCAAGAGAAGGCCAACTGAAGGAATAAGGCAGCGGGTCCATCTTTTTCTGAAAGGCGCTTCCAATAGAAGAATGATGCTTCCATGGGGCGAGCTCCTGCATCCAAAATAAGCTTGTCTGGCACCTCTGACTCCCCGCTGTGGGGATGGGTGAGCACTCAAGGCTATGCCACTGTTATCAGTGCTTATACTCCTACTCCTGAGTCAACAGATGAGACCAAGGAGGGATTCTACACAGACCTTGAGTAATCCCTAGCCCAGACACAATAAATCCTCAGAGATTAAGTCAGGGAGGATGCAAATCTCTGGAAGGGTGTGAAAGGCAAGGACGGAGTAAGAAAGCAAACTCTAACAGAGTCCTCCTCCTGATAAAATGCCTAGATCATGACCTCGTCATAACCAACACTGTTCCACCTACGAAATATGCAAAAGACCTCACGGAAAAGCCCACAGTCCAATCACTGGCATTTGCTCAACTATGTCATCATTCAAGCAAGGGACTGCAGAAATGTTCACATCACCCATTTCATGACAGGTACTGATGATCGCTGGACCAGTCACCACTGAATTTGATCTGCTATCCCCCAATTGGCCTGCCGCCCAAACTGCGGAGGCAGCAGCAGCAAGATCACAAGAAAACTAAGATCAAAGTTCTCAATGATCTCACCAAGGTGGCCTTTCCAGTCAGAGTCTCACTGCCAACTTGCAGCCACCAGGAGACAGTGTACCCAGCTTGATCAAACCTAAAGTCCACCATAGCAAGCACCTGCAAAGAGGTCCTTGGTCTGTCTACCAGGAAACATTGTGACTGATGTGACAAAAATGGCTAAGATACAGGACCTAATCAAGCATCAATGCAAAGCTTTCATTGACTGGGAACTTCACCACAGCTCCAGAGAAAAGCAGCAACCCCACAGGTGGCTAAGGCAGAGGTATGGCATAAAACATGCAACATAAAAAACAAATAGTGGGTAGAAAGAGTGCAGGAGGTCCAACAATTTGCAGACATCAATGACATGACTGTGCTGAAGAAACCACGCAAGACAATCTATGGCCCAAGCACTCAAGGCCCACCCCGCTGAGAGCCAAGCATGGAGCAGAGTTCATCAAGGACAGGGGGACAGTCTGTGCTTGTTGGAGAATCTTGAAGATGTTTTGAAGAAGTCTTGAAGAATTTAAGATCTCCTGAACCAAGACTGTTTGATTTGAACATCAACTCCATTCCTCAACATCCCGTCTGGCTTGGTCTCAGCCCTAGCCTGGTCCTGAGTGAGGTTGAAAAAGCCATTTGACAGTTAAAAGACACTGAATCCTCTGGAGCAGATGGAATCTGTGCTGAAATTCTGAAACACAGCAGAGATAGAGTCCTGGCATGGCTGCACAACCTCATACCCCTCATCTGGTAAGAACAACATTAGCCAGGGGATCTCAGTGACACTGATTATGGCTATACTCAGGAAGAGAGACAAGTCCGATTGCAGTAACTACAGGGGATTCTTCATGCTATTTGACACAGGGAGGATCATTGCAAGGAAGCTTCTTACTGCCTCCTCCCTGTGGCTGAGGAACTCCTTCCAGAGTTGCAGTGCAGTTTTCACTCATTGAGCAGCATCACAGACATGATCACTGTTGGCAAATTCAAGAAAACAGCAAAGAACAGCACCAACTGCTGTACATAACTGTTTGACCTCACAAAAGCCTTTAACTCTGTCAACCATGAAGGCTCCTCAAATTTGGCTGCCCTCAGAAATTTGTCACCATCCTTCACATACTCCACAATGAGCTGTGATCGATAAGGCTGTCATTGTACCAATTCTCTGCTCCATTTTTCTCATTGCAATACTGCACCTTACCTCCAGCAAATTATCCACAGGAATGGAGATAATCTGCAGTACAGATGGAAAATGGTTTATCTTCATTAAGATCAGTATGCAGATGATGCTTGTGTATGCACTCATTCAGAAACTGAGCTCCAGGTCATTGTTAACTCCTTCTCAGCATTTGAGAAAGTGGACCTTTCACTAAACACCCAGAAAACTAAGGTTCTCTTCCAATTAGTTCTTACAGCACAACAACTCCCTTATTGATTAAGATAAATGATGAGATCCTGGAAAATGTGGACCATTTTCCTTATCTTGGGAGCCTCTTTGATGAAGGCAGGCATAGGCGATGAAATTTATGATCACTTCCAATGTGCCAGATCAGCCTTTAGCCAACTGAGGAAAGGAATATTTGAGGACCAGGATCTCAAACCTGAGACTAAGGGCATGGTTTATCAGGCAGCAATGACACCCACACTTGAGACAATTGAACAACCTACAGCATGCACCCCAAAGCATTGGGGAAGTACCATCAGCAGTGTCTTCACAAGATCAGCCAAATCCAGTGGTAAAAAATGCAGTCCAACAACAGTATCCTCTCCCAAGCCAATTTTCCCCGCATTAATCATTCAAAATCAACTCTGCTGGTCGGGACATGTCGTTTGTATGTCTGGCACCAGGCTCCCGAAGCAACTGCTCTCTACTTGGAGCTCGATTGTGACAGGAGACTTCCAGGAGGACTGCAGAAACACTTTACAGATGTCCTCAAAGCACCTATAAAGAGGTCAAGTATCCCTGCCAACTCATGGGAATTCCTGAACTGTGACCAACCATAACGGAGAAGGCTCATCCAGGAAAGCAAGAAACACATCAAGACATTTTGTCAGAAATGTGCAGAGGCAAAGTCGAGGCAATGGAGGAGCAGACAAACCTCCAAACAACCCGTGTATCCAAACTTCAAACACCATCTGCAATACATGTGACAGAGTCTGCAGATCCCGCATTGGACTTATCAACCATCTTCAATCCCTTCGAATCAGGGTAGAAGCAAGTCATCCTCAATCCTGAGGGACTGCCTAAGGAAATAAAGGACAGATTTAAATGCATAACTCCTCATCTCCCAGGCCAATCTAACACATTCCCTTTTTCAATACCATGACATTTGATTATAGAAATGTACAAATATTAAAGCTGAGAACCCATGGCTGTAAATTGTGGTAAGGGCCCATTGCTGTTCAGAAAGGTTTCTCATGCTCAAACACGGGGCTAAGAGCTTTCCCTTGAACGTGCCTGTGTCAGGACCTTCTGCTCTGGTTTGTTTGTTACTGTTGTTTCAGGCAAAATTAAATACATGTGAAAGGGAAAGGTTAAAATTCTGGTTTATTAAAGGCCTCCCACCCAATTCACAGACAGCTACTTTTTAGGAAAGGTCACAGTGCTACTTTTTATCCCGAATTTATGTGTACATTTCCAGCTGCACTTTTAAATCCAGGAGTTAACTAGCATGTCTCCAATTACAGAATTATAAAATCACCAGCAGGAGGCTGGGTTTTTCTAGAATTCAGCTTCATAAATAATTCATCACCCTTTATTCATCACGCTGAATGAGCTCTTATCATTTAATGTGATGTCAGCAATCCAGGATGGAGGGTTTCTCATTACACATTGAGAATTCACAGCTCTCTTCAATGACTGGGTTAAGGACACAATGTAATTAAGCACAGGACATTAGTTCCCAGCTTCAGCTCGCTGTTGAGTGAGCTGGTGTTCGGGGCATTTGAACTGGTTTCAGTCTGTCTACTCTGCAGGTGGAAATCAAACAAACAGTTTGTCTCAATGACCCTTAAACCCCCATTGGAAAGTGCCCATGTGTGGAGTGGATCAGGCTTTGTTGTCCTGTCCCTTCATAGTCAAATAAACTTTTGGCATCAGCCAAAAGTGGCATGTACTGGCTGGCCAGTCACACTGTATCCCAGCAAAAATCAACGTGGAGAGGAGGGAAGTGGAATGGGAGGAGAGGAGCACTGTGTAGGACAAGAGGGATGAAAATGGGGAGAAGGGAGGAAAGACCAAGGACACAAGAAACAGGAGAAGTAGGCCATATGATCCATCGAGCCTGCTCCACTAATGAAATGATCATGGCTGACCTTGGGCTTCAACTGCATTTTCTTGCCTGTTCCCCATATTCCTTGATCGGAGACACCAAAAATTTGTCCAACTCAGTCTTAAATATATTCAATGACGGAGCATCCACAACCCTCCAGAGTAGGGAATTCCAAAGATTCACAACCTTTAAGAAATTTCTCATTTCAATCCCAAATGATTGTTCCCTTATCCTGTGCCTGTAATTTAGATTCCCCAAGCAGCAGAAAACAATCTCAGTGTCTACTTTTCAAACCATGTCAGAATCTTGAATGAGTCAATAAAATTACCTCTCATTCTAAACTCCCAGCAAATATAGGCCCAATCTTTGTTATTCCTCTCATCATAAGACAACCTTTTCATCCCAGGGACCAATTTAGTGAATCCTCACTCTACTGCCTCCAATACAAGTATATCCTTCCTTAAAAAATGGAATGCCAAGCTGCACAGAGTATTCTAGGTGTGATCTCACCAAAGCCCTGTAAAATGATAGCAAGACTTCTTTATTCTTGCAGTCCAATCCCCTTGCAATGAAGGCCAACATGCCATTTGCCTTCCTAATTCTTGCTGTACTTGCACACTAGCTTATTGTGTTCCTTGTACAAGTACACCCAAGTATCTCTGAACTTCAACATTGATAAGTTTCACTACCTTTAAAAAATAATCTGATTTTCTGTTCTTATGACCCACATTATACTCCAATTGCCATCCTGTTTTCCACTCATTTAACTTGTCTACATTTCTTTTCAGCTTGTCCTCCTCAGTTTATATCCCCATCTAGCTTTGTCTCATCAGCAGACTTAGATACATTACTCAGTCTCTTAATCTAAGGCATTAATAGAGATAATAATCTAAGGCATTAATAGAGATAATAATCTAAAGCATTAATAGAGATAATAATCTAAGGCATTAATAGAGATAATAATCTAAGGCATTAATAGAGATAATAATCTAAGGCATTAATATAGATAATAAGTAGCTGAGGCCCCAGCACTGATCCTTGCAGCACTCCACTAGCCACAGACTGCAAACTTGAAAATACACCATTTATGCCTACTTTTTGCTTCCTGTCTATTAACCAATCTTCTATCCATACTAATATATACCTCTAACCATCAGCCCTAATCTTAAAAGAAAAAGAAAAATACAACACAAGAACAGGCCCTTCAGCCCTCCAAGCCTGCGCCGATCATATTGCCTGTCAAACTAAAACATGTTGCACTTCTGGGGTCTGTATCCCTCTATTCCCATCCTATTCATGTATTTGGCAAGCTGCTTCTTAAACATCACTATCGTACCTGCTTCCACCATCTCCTCTGGCAGTGAATTCCAGACACTCACTACCCTCTGCATAAAAAAACTTGCTCAGCACATCTCAAGTTTTCTCCACTTACCTTAAAAGAACAAAATCTTGCCTATTTATTTTTACCTTGTGTAGCACCTTACCGAATGCCTTTTGGAAATCCAGATAAACTACATCTACTGGTTCCCCTTTATCCATCCTACTAGCTACTTCCTCAAAAAAACTAATAAAATTTGTCAAACATAATTTTCCTTTCTTAAAATGATGTTGAAGTTGCTCACACTAAGTGTATGTTAAGGCTTCCTCAGTAATTGTAATAATTACAATTCTGATAAACATAGGACTGTAGCTTTAAGAATAATCTTGTGTTGTAAGATCACATGATCTGTGTAAACCAATGAGTTAGCAGCACAGGGAAACTTTAGGGGAGAGTTCTTCTTTAGTTAGATGCACACATGGCGCAAGATTTTGAGTTTGGTATGCAGGCACAGTTGCCAGGCCTGGGAGCAGCTGAGAAACGGAGCGCCAGCTGCAATCGATCTGCGACTGATTTCACACTGGTGGGCCAATTAAGGGCTGCTGGGTCCAATGGCGACCTGGTGGCCGGATTAAAACTGGCAGAGTCAGGCTCTGGAAGGCTGCCAGCGACAAAGACAGCTTCAGTGCTGTCAGCAGGAGATTAAAAATTATGGATTAAAATGCAGTTGCTGACGCTAGGTGGGAGGGGAGGTCAGGTGGGCACTTGGCCCCTGGTTTTCTGGTGACTGCCTGGAGGAGGTGGCTGCCAGGAGATGGTCCCCAGGGATGAAAAGAGGGGGCTACCGCACCTTACAAAAAGAGGTTCTGAGTGTTACTCACAATAAGAGTGGTGGAAGAATTAATTCAGGCTGGTCTCTTGGTTAAAGCAGGTTTATTTCCAAGACAACTTCTCAGTACTATTAACTTCCTTGTAGCTTCCACCTATTGTGGAAGTGTTCTAGCTGTTACCTTTTTATTCTAATTATCCCAGCTGAATAATCTCTCTCTCTCTCTCTCTCTCTCTCTCTCTCTCTCCTGGCTATGTCTATTTGTAGTCTTATTTCCGGTGACACTTTATGGAATGAATGTTGTCCCAAAGAGGCTGGTTATCAACACAACATTCTATGGGTAAACTGTTATATTGCCCCTTATATAATATTCTGCCAATATACTGGATAAGTATACCCCCATATCTAATTCTTCTACTAAGGCTAATGTTTCAGCAGCTAAGGTGCTTTTCATTACCCTTTTTATTTTCTTGGCCTCCCAACCCAGCGGGCAACATTTATCATTCTTTCCTCTATCAAGAATATGATAAGCCCCGCTGTGCTAGAGTACCCATCTGGAAGATTGGCATGTGAAGCATCACTAAAAATGACCAACCTCATATCTTCTGGATCACCCAAGGCTGGAACTTAAAATTAAATTGAGAAATGTGTGCTCAGGTGTTTTATTTGCTCTCAACTATAGCATATTTCATCATGCCCAAACACAACATGACAAGCGTCAGGCCTAGTCTGAGTGCACAACCAGTTCAACTGCCCAATCAAAACAGAACAGTTGAGAAGTTTCTTCCTTGGTAGCAGGATCCTCTTTTTGTGAGGGTCTATCACAAGTTATTGGGATATAATTAACATTTTCTGAATAATATTGTTGATTGAATGTCACTCCTAACTTGCTCTGCTTAATGTCTATGTATTTAAAGGCCCCAGAAGCCTGACTTCCAACCTGGAATTCCTTCTTTATTTCCTCAATTACCCATTGTTCAAATTCTACAGAGTCTCCCCATGAGAAATCATCAACATACATGATAAAGATCCAGCTAGTTTCTCCTTACGGTATGAGTAGAACATCATGAGGGTCCGCCTTTAACTGAATGCAACCTTTTTCAACAAGGCAGACCTCACAGAAAAATACCATACTCTTGATGCATCATCCAACCCATAAAAACACTTATTCAATTTCCATAGCTTTCCTTCTCCATCCCCAGCTTCTTTGGATGGTTTCAAAAAAGCTTCCCTTTGAAATTTCTCTCCCTGTAAAAACACAGCCTTTATATCAATTGATTTGCACTCCTAGGAATAGGATGCCAAATTAGCGAAAATAATCTTCAAACTCACTTTCCCTGCAGTAGGAGAGTCCTCTCCGACACCCTGATGTCCCAATCTCTCTTCAAAGCCTCGGGCTACTAATCTTGCTTTGGCCTGGGAGTACCTTTTCTGTACAGATCCATCTGACAGATAAAGCTGGCTGTCCTCTATCAGGTATTTCAGAATATACCCCAAATTCCTTCCAACTTTCTAATTCTTTCTATTTGACTTCCTTTATCAGCTTATTTTCCAATTTATTAGCATCTGTCATAAGGGCTTCTACTTCTATTGAGATTGCTAGCTTGCTCTCTAGTCCTCCTCGTTTAGGTACATCCTCTACTCACATTCCTCTCCCTTTCTGGACTGCGACTATATGATAGTCTTCCCATGTGAACAGAACTCCGTTCACAAGTCTGTGATCTTTTTTCAGGGTCATGATCACATTCTGATCCATTTCAGAACTCATACTGCACTTTCTGGGTTTTCACATCTTTACCTCGGTTTGCCAATTGATATGTCTTGTCTCTTGTCCTTCATCCTGCACATTTAGCCAATGTTTGCATTTACCAGTAGCCTTTCTTGCTCTCCCTATGATGCTGGCATCCCTCTACACACTGGTCCCTTCTGGCATGTATGTTACCTTTGTTCCTACTTTGGGTAATTGCCTTTTTGGATGAATAGTGTTGTCCTGTATTGACCTCAGTATTACGTTGTTCATAGTCAGTCAACTCTTTATCTGCCTTTGTCTGCTCCTTATAACTCCCATGTGTGCACGTGCCTCCTCATGTTCCATGTCCTATTCAGATGCTGTAAAGGTACAGTCAATACCAATTAACCATGAAGAATGTACCCTAACAATTTGATTGCTGTGTTGCATAATTACTACTTTCCCATCACTCCCTAAACCTTACCAGGTCCTTTTCACTCTTTATGGCCTTCCCTTTTATAATATACCATGTCTCCTAAACCGTATTCTTGATGGTCTTTTGTGGTGCCGTAGGGCTCACTGAATTTTCTCTGAAACCTCAACTTTAATGAAAGCTTTTCTGTCCGCATGCAAATCATTTGGATGAGCAGAAAAGGTGGAGCTAATGCTAGTCCCTGCTAGAGGAGGGGGAGCAACTGACAACACCGAAGGTAACTTTGGATATTTTCCATACATCAACTGATACAGACTGTACCTCCCAACCATTTGCAAACAGACTGTACCTCCCAACCATTTGCAAAGAGTTCTTTACGTGCACTGCCTATGCTAGTGCCGTTTGCAATTTAAAATATTAGCTGATCAACCAGATTGTATGTACATGTCATCTATTATGGCATGGTTTCTTTAACAAAGACCATTACTAAACTGGCTCAGCTGCAGTGTGCATAACTATGTTTAAATTTTCGCACATATCGTGAAATTCCTCACTGGCGAATTCTCCACCATTATCTGTGAGGATCTTTGTTGATATTCCTAATCTGGTTCCTACCCATTTCTATGACCTTATTGACAATGGTCCTTTTGCCTTTACTATGTATCAGTGGCTAGACTAAATCTGGTTGCCACATCTATGAAGTGCAATAAAAAAAATACCCCTAACCTTGTCCCAAACTTTCAAGTCCATTGCCACTGCATCGTTAAACTCCTTGGCTAGTGGCTCACAGTGGTGTCTTGCGATATTTAAGACAAATTTCACACTGAGCAGTGAGTTGTTATGGATCACTCCTGCATCTTGAAGCAGAGTGTTCAGTTTCTGTGGTGCTGGATGGGCAAACTGTCTATAATTTCCAAAAGATCTTTTTGTCCACCAAATTCTTATTCTCAGCAGTTAACACAACTTCATGAACTTTTTGATGAGAAATCTCTGGCTTCCTCAGTGACGGCCTGACCGAGTAAAATGTAGATCCACACTTTTCCCTAAATAGACTGCTCTATTATTCTTCATATTTAATGTCATCAGAGCCTTCATCACAGATCGACTCAATAGCAGCATCTCGCTAGAAACCACATCAATACTGGTAAATAGATTGATCCCTGCTATCTTACAAGGGAGGACCACCCATTTGGAGGATGTTAATGTATTGTCATCTCCGAAACAGAAGCAGGTAGAGCTTTCATACTCTTTGACCTTCTGCCAGTCTGCCTCATCGAGAGACTCCAGATAGCAGTCAAGCCAGTCCATGCCACACCGTAGAACTGCACAGTTGAAACACCGGATTCAAACTCTGATCAATACAATTCCATCATGGCAGTCACCATAGACATTTTCAGATGAATCCATCTTGTGGATCACTTCAAAAACATGATTGCTTCGTTGTGGGCAGCTCATTGCCTAATGATACTGGGGATCACACTGAAACCACCAATTAACTATTCCCCACACATTTTTTGCGTTTAAAAATCTACATTTACCATCCCAGGCACACATTTTGTCCTGACTCTCAATTTGGCTAGGGTTGCAACCATTTTCAAACCTCCTGTCATTAACCCCATCTTTGTATTGGAACCTTCGTCTAATATTTGGTCAACTGCAAAATTCAATCACCTTCAAATCCTCTATTCTTTGTTTCACAGCATAGTTGTTCGCATTTGCTAAAAAAAAGTATCAGGGAATGACTATTTCCCCAGAAATTTTTAGGGCAGCAGCCATTTGATCTGACAGATTCTTTCCCCCAGAGCTGAACCTATTAGCACTAAAAGACTATCAACATGGGAAATGCAAGTACAGTCCAGTAATTGAAATGCCAATACCAATTCTGGAATTTCTAGTTCAAATCACTGTAGTCTCCTGTATCATTTATCAAAATCCATGATATATTCTTCCATGGACAGATCATCTGATTTCCTAAGCTTATCAAATGTTATCCATGCTTCATACACTTCAGAAAACTCATCCTTTTTGTAGAACATATCCAAAAATTGTATCAGACAGTTTAATCCCTCTTCATGATCCAAATCATCCACTTTCCACTCTGAAAATACTTCACTCCTTATCTTACTCTTGGCTGGTAATGATAACACCAAAGCCATACCTTTCTTCTTCCAGGGTATAGCAATAAGACCAGGTCCACATTTCAACTTCAGCATTCCATTGTTGATAAGGTTCAGAGTCAGGAAATATTGGTGGATAATCAAAGCTTGTGATTGTGCACTGTCTCTTCCACCATTCCATAACTTAAATCATTATCAACAGTACACTTCTTTTCCCTCAGATGTCTGAGACAGAAAGCTTCATATATAGTAATCAATCAGCAAAGCTTAAAGTTCATCCTCTGCTACCATAATACTCACAATAAGAGTTTGTGGTAGAAGGATTAATCTAGCCTGGTCTCTTGGTTACAGCTGGTTTAATTCCAAAACAACTCCTCACTTCCAATAGTTTCCACACAGTGTTCCAGCTGTACCTTTTTATTCTATTCAGTTGGGACAATTAATGCCCATCACCTGTTTAACTAGCAATTGGTTTTAACAAGATGATTGCCATATTCACAGGAAGGAAGTGGTAGTGCTGGTGAGCAGCCATGATGTTGTGCGATGCCCCTAGGTCCAGATCCTCAAGAGTTTTAACGACCTCAGGAAAGGTGTGTACCATGTGTTGGCATGGATCAGTATGTTGAAGTGTTCAGGGCTGACAGTCCTCCCGTGGAGCTCAGAGGTGTTAGTGCCATCTGTCAATGACACCAGAGCTGGCCAAGGGGGTGAGCCTTGGCTGCTTGGACTGAGTGCCTGCGGCTCAAGGGGCACAGCTTGGGTGTGCCCTGCAAGGTGCTCCTCAACTGGTGTTGCCCAAGCTGCAATGGCGCTGCAGGTGGAGTGTAATCCACGCTCCTCTCTTCTTTCAGGAGAAGATGGCCCATAACAACATTGAAAGGTCGCGGATCGGCGGAGGCCCCGCTAACCTCCTAATCCTAACTAAATACAAACAGGATGCCTTGGAGCTGGAGAGCCAGCACGCACCTCGATCAACCAGTTGCAGAGAGGCTGGGGTGTCAGACAATGGTAAGTGTGCAATGCATAGAAGTCAGAGTTTTGGATGGTGCAAACATTCTTGTGTAGTCTCTTCATTGATGGGAGGCTCAAAACTGGAGTCCACATTGATCACTGAAAGACGATGGCACCATGATGCAGATCTTCATGGTCTCACCAAGCTGCCTGGCATGCACAGCGACAATATGATAGTTTAAATTAATGACACGTCGTTGTTCTCCCTTAGGTTTGCCATCACGCACCCAATCACAGGACCCCAAGGACCCACCACTGATGCCAGAGACCCGCCAGGTTCTTCATGCACCTGAGTCACACCTGCTCCCTGAGTCGGGCACCAGTGCAGATACCAGCACCTCAGTGGGCATTAGATCTTCGGCTAGGATGTTGGTGCACAGTGGTGAGGGCACTTCACACTCACTTGAGGTGCAGGTGGATGCAAAGAGTGCCCAGGGCACTGGCAGTTGGAGGACTCCTGAAGACCAAGACAATGCTCAGTCAAAGGCAGATGATGAGCCTCTGGAGTTTTCCATTAGGTGGCAGATGTTGGATGTTCAGCGAGATGCGCGGGAGAATCTGACAGAGGTCCATGAGGGTATGCGTGCCATGGCCTCCGTTATGGAGGAGTCTATGCGGAGGATCAGTACTGCAGTAACCCTCATGATCAAGTGCACTGCCTCCTCCATAGAGAAAGTGGTGATTCTCATGGAGAGGCAGCTCCAGGAACAGAATCAGGAGTTCCTGGGATTGTGCTCGAACCTGCAAGCCCTCACACAGGCAATGACCTCAGGTGGTCAGTGTCTCTGTAGGAGGTGGATGAGGCACCCAGTATCCCAGCTAGGTGCCCGTCCAACAATAATGATCAGGGAGGTCCAGAGTGACCTCACGTTAACGCACAAGCTGCCTGTTGTCTCTGCGGGCTCCTCTCTGGGCACTCTGGATGACAGCAGCAACTCCATTATCCTTCCTCCACTGACCGTGGCATTCTGATGAGGCTGCGGCCACTGGGGAGATGCCAGCTGTGGCACTGGCCATTCCCTCCCAGGTGGGGCCAGCTCAGGCACCACTGGCCAGAGGATGACGACCAAGGTCATCAAGGCCAACAAGACAGCAGAGCCAGCAGGCTGTCTCCAATGCCAGTGCCAGTGAGGGAGAAGCACCAAGATGTAGCACTTGCAAATGTAAGTTTAAGGCATCATGAGCACAAGAGGGACTGGACACAGGTGATCTTCTGTTGCGCAATGTTTTGTTTATTTTAATTGGTCTGGGATTGAAGACCAGAGAAGGTTCTGTAACTTTGTTTTGACTATCAACATGAGATAAATTTTATTTTGTCGTAATGGCCTGAGTATTCTTCATCTTTTTTTACTTAATGTGGTGCAGGATATGCCAGTATGTAATGCTGGACATGGGTGGCTCAAGACTTTACTGCACAAGCACTGAGTGGGCTTTGGGGTCAAAGGAAAGGATCATTTCAAACATTTGGGATGGAGGCGGCAGCCCTGGCATGAGATGGTAGCTTTTATTTGTCAGCCTAGCTGAAGGAGCGCAGGGGAGGCAAAGGCGCATTGGTATTTCGTAATCCAGAGACCTGGGGTGATGTTCTGGGGACCCAGGTTCGGATCCCGCCACGGCAGATGGTGGAATTTGAATTCAATAAAAATCTGGAATTTAAAGTCTAATGATGACCATGAAACCATTGTCGACTGCGGTAAAAACCCATCTGGTTCGCTAATGCCATTTAGGGAAGGAAACCTGCCTGGTCTGGCCTATATGTGACTCCAAACCTACAGCAACATGGTTGACTCTTTAATGCCCTCTGACATGGCTTAGCATGCCACTCAGTTGTATCAAACTGCTACAAAGTCACAGAAATGGAATGAAACTGGATGGACCACCCAGCATCGAACTAGGCAACGGAAACAACAATGACAATGGCAATCTCAGCTGTATCAAGCCTGCAAAGTCCTCCTTACTAACATCTGGGGGCGAAAGCCAAAATTGGGAGAGCTGTCTCACAGACTAGTCAAGCAACAGCCTGACATAGTCATCCTCACGGAATCATATCTTACAGATCACAGAATCACTGTGCAGAAGAGGTTCTTTGGCCCAACGAGTCTGCACCGACACGTGAGAAGCACTTGACCTACCTACCTAATCCCATTTACCAGCACTTGGCCCATAGCCTTGAATGTTATGACATGCCAAGTGCTCATCCAGGTACTTTTTAAAGGATGTGAGGCAACCCGCCTCCACCACTCTCTCAGGCAGCGCATTCCAAACCTCTGGGTTTTTTTTACCCTCTGGGTAAAAAAGTTTTCACTCACATCCCCCCTAAACCTCCTGCCCCTCACCTTGAACTTATGTCCCCTTGTGACTGACCCTTCAACGAAGGAGAATAGCTGCTCCCTATCCACCCTGTCATGCCATTCATAATCTTGTACACCTCAATCAGATGGCCAACTCAGTCTTCTCTGCTCCAACGAACACAACCCAAGTCTATCCAACCTCTCTTCATAACTTAAATCTTTCATCCCAGGCAACATCCTGGTGAATCTCTGCACCCCCTCCAGTGCGATCACATCCTTCCTATAATGTGGCAACCAGAACTGCACGCAGTGCTACAGCTGTGGCCTCACCAAGGTTCTGTACAACTCCAACATGACCCCCCTACTTTTGTAATCTGTGACTCGATTGAGAAAGGCAAGTGTCCCATATGCCTTTTTCACCACCGCACTAACATGCCCCTCCACCTTCAGAGATCTATGGACACACACGCCAAGGTCCCTTTGTTCCTCAGAACTTCCTAGTGTCATGCCGTTCATTAAATACTTCTTTGTCAAATTACACCTTTCGAAGTGTATCGCCTCACACTTTTCAGGGTTAAATTCCATCTGCCATTATCTGCCCATTTGACCATCCCGTCTATATCTTCCTGTAGCCCAAGACACTCAACATCACTGTTAACCACCCGGCCAATCTTTGTGTCATCCGCAAACTTACTAATCCTACCCCCAACATAATCCATGTTGTTTATATAAATGACAAATAATAGGGGACCCAGCACAGATCCCTGTGGTACATCACTGGACACTGGCTTCCAGTCACTAAAGCATCCTTCTGTCATCACACTCTGTCTCCTACAACTAAGCCAATTTTGAATCCACCTTATCAAATTGCCCTGTATCCCATGGGCTTTTGCCTTCTTTATAAGTCTCCCATGTGGGATCTTGTCAAAGGCTTTGCTGAAACCCATATAAACTACATCAACTGCACTACCCTCATCTACACACTTGGTCACCTCTTCAAAAAATTCAATCAAATTTGTTAGGCATGACCTCCCTCTGACAACGCCATGCTGACTATCCCTGATCAAACCTTGCCTCTTCAGGTGGAGATAGATTCTCTCCTTCAGAATTTTCTCCAATAGTTTCCCTATCACTGACATGAGACTCACTGGTCTGTAGTTCCCTGGCTTATCTGTTCCACCCTTCTTAAATAGCAGAACCACATTAGCTGCTCTCCAGTCTTCTGGCACCTCCTCCGTGGCCAGAGAGGAATTTAAATTTGGGGTCAGAGCCCCTCTAATCTCTTTCCTTGCCTCCCTCAGCAGCCTGGGATACAAACCATCCGGACCTGGAGATTTATCCACTTTTAAGCCTGCCAACACCTCCAATACCTTTTCACTCACTATATCAATTTGCTCAAGGACCTCACAGTCTCTCTCCTCGAGTTCGATACCTTCATCCTCATTCTCCTGGGTGAAGGCGGATGTGAAGTATTCGTTCAACACTCTAGCGATGTCCTCTGGCTCCACCCATAAATTGCCCTCTTGGTCCCTAATGGGCCCTACTCTCTCCCTGGTTATCCTCTTCCCATTGATATACTCATAGAATATCTTGGGATTTTTCCTCCTTTTACCAGCCAAAGCTTTCTCATATCCCCTCCTTGTTCTCCGAATTGCTTTCTTAAGATCCACCCTGCACTTTCTGTACTCTACCAAAGCCTCCGCTGATTTGCTTCCCTTGTACCTGCTAAAAGCCTCTCTTTTTCTTCTCATCATATCTTGAATATCGCTGGTCATCCATGGTTCTCTGAGCTTGTTACTCCTTCCTATCACCCGAGGGCCAGTACCCTCCCCATTTCCTTTTTGAACGCCCCAACTGCTTCTCTGCAGATCTCCCCTCAAGTAGCTTTTCCCAGTCTACCTTGGCCAGATCCTGCCTTATTTTACTAAAAACCACTCTCCCCCAGTCCAAAACATTTTTTTGCAACTTGTCTATTTCTTTGTCCATGACAAACTTAAACTGTTTCGATCACATGCTGTGATCGCTATCAGTAAAATGCATCCCCACCACCACCTCAGCCACCTGTCCGGCTTCATTCCCCAGAATTATGTCCAACACCGTGTCGTCCCTTGGTGGTCCCTCTACATATTGACCTAAAAAGTTCCCCTGTACACATTTCAAGAAATCCACTCCATCCAAGACTTTAACACTATGTCTATCCCAATTAATGTTGGGAAAGTGGAAATCACCTAATATAATTACCCTATTGTTATTGTTTTTACACACCTCCACAAATTGTGCACATATTTGCTTCTCAATTTCCTGCTGACTATCCAGGCATCTATAATAAACACCTAACAATGTGGCTGCCTCTTTTTTATCCCTAAGCTCTAACCACAAAGCTTCATTCGATGCCCCCTCCAAGATATCATCTCTCCTTACTGCAGTAATTGACTCCTTAACTAATAATGCAATGCCTCCTCCCCTTTAACCCCCTCCCCTGTCTCGCCTGAAGATTCTATATCCCGAATGTTGAACTGCCAATCCTGCCCGTTCCTCAACCACATCTCAGTAATGGCTACTATATCACAATCCACGTGTCAATCCTCACCCTTAACTCATCTGTTTTACCTGTAGTATTCCTGGCATTAAAGTAGAGGCCATCCATCTGTGCGTTACTCCCTTGAAACTTAATGCAGGTGTACTCCCTTTGTGTCCCTATTCTGCTAACATTCTGTGTCCCTTCCCCCTTCCAAATTAGTTTAAACTCCTTCCAACAGCATTAGCAAACCCATCCACAAGGATGTTAGCCCCGCTCTGGTTCAGATGTAGACTGTCCCGTTTGTACAGGTCCCACCTTCATCTTCACTATTCTCCTATTTCTGAGCTAGCTAGCACATGGCACTGGGAGTAATCCAGAGATTACAACCCGAGAGGTCTTGCTTTTTAGTCTACTGCCTAACTCCCTGAATTCTTGATGCAAGACCTCGTCCCTTTTTCTACCTATGTCATTGGTACCAACATAAACCATGACCTCTGCCTTATCACCCTCCCCCTTCAGGATGCCCTGCAGCCATTCAGTGATATCCAGACCCTGGTACCAGGGAGGCAACACACCATCCTGGAGTCACATTGATGGTCACAGTAATGACTATCTGTTCCCCTGACTATAAAATCTCCTATTACTATTGCTCTTCCTCTCTTCCTCCTCTCCTATACTGACAGGCTGCTTGTGGTGCCAGAAGCCTGGCTCTGTTTGCATTCCCTGGAGGAACCAGCACCGTCATTAGCCTCCAGAATGGAATACTGGTTTGCGAGTGGGACCCCAGGTGACTCCTGAATACCTTCCTGTTTCCCTTGGACTGCCTGGTGGTCACCCATTCCCTTCCTTCCTCAAGTCCCTTTAGCTGCAGTGTGACCACCTCTCTAAACTAATACTATCCACGATGCTCTTAGACTCACAGATGCTCCACAGTGTCCCCAGCTGCTGTTCCAGGTCTGAAACCCAAGCTTCCAGGAACTACAGCTGGACACACTTCTTGTACACATGCTGGTTCCGGTCACTGGAAATGTTCCCAGATTCCCACATGGAGCACGAGAAGCACACCATGGCTTTGAGCTCTCCTGCCATGGCTTATCCCTTTAAATTAAATCTTTTAAATCAATTACTCTAGGGCCCTTATTTCCTGATCTTCATTACTACAGAATATACAAAGTATTAACCACAAAAAGACCTGGCCAAGGTAGACTGGGAACAGCTACTTGTGGGGAAATCTTTAGAAGAGCAGTGGGGGACGTTCAAAAAGGAAATAGGGATGTTACAGACTCAACATGTACCCTCTCGGGTGATAGGAAGGAGTAACAAGCCCAGAGAACCATGGATGACCAGAAATATTCAGGATACGATGAAAAGGAAAAGAGAGGCTTTTAGCAGGTAGAAGGGGAGCAAATCAACAGAGGCATTAGTGGAGCACAGAAAGGGCAGGGTGGAGCTTAAGAAAGCAATTTGGAGAGCAAAGAGGGGACATGTGAAAGCTCTGGCTGGTAAAAGGAGGGAAAATCCCAAGATATTCTGTGAGTATATCAATGGGAAGATGATAACCAGGAAGAGGGCAATCTATGGGTGGAGCCAAATGACATCGCTAGATTGTTGAACGAATACTTCACATCCGTCTTCACCCAAGAGAATGAGGATGAAGGTATCGAACTCAGGAAGAGAGACTGCAATTTCCTGAGCAAATTGATATAGGGAGTGACAAGGTATCGGAGGTGTTGGCAGGCTTAAAAGTGGACGAATCTCCAGGCCCAGATGATTTGTGTCCCAGGCTGCTGAGGGAGAAGATTGCAGGGGCTCTGACCCAAATTTTTAATTCCTCTCTGGCCACGGAGGAGGTGCCACAGGACTGGAGAACAGCTAATGGGTTCCGCTATTTAAGAATGGTTGTAGAGATAAGCCAGGGAACTACAGACCAGTGAGTCTCACATCAGTGGTAGGGAAACTATTGGAGAAAATGCTGAAGGAGAGAATCTATCTCCACTTGGAGAGGCAAGGTTTGATCAGGGATAGTCAGCGTGGTTTTGTCAGAGGGGGTTCATGCCTAACAAATTTGATTGAATTTTTTGAAGAGGTGACCAGGTATGTAGATGAGGGTAGTGCAGTTGATGTAGTTTATAATGGTTTCAGCAAAGCCTTTGACAAGGTCCCACATGGGAGACTTATAAAGAAGGCAAATGTGCATGGGATACAGGGTAATTTGATAAGCTGGATTCAAAATTGGCTTAGTTGTAGGAGATTGAGGGTGATGACAGAAGGATGCTTTAGTGATTGGAAGCTCGTGTCCAGTGACATACCACAGGGATCTGTGCTGGGTCTCCTATTATTCATCATTTATATAAATGACATGGATGACTATGTGGGGGGTAGGATTAGTAAGTTTGCGGATGACACAAAGATTGGCCGGGTGGTTAACAGTGATGTTGAGTGTCTTGGGCTACAGGAAGATATAGACGGGATGGTCAAAGGGGCAGATAAGTGGCAGATGGAATTTAACCCTGAAAAGTGTGAAGTGATATGCTTTAGAAGGAATAATTTGACAAGGAAGTATTCAATAAACAGCATGACACGAGGAAGTTCTGAGAAACAAAGGGACCTTGGCGTGTGTGTCCATAGATCTCTGAAGGCGGAGGGGCATGTTAGTGGGGTGGTAAAAAGGAAATATGGGACACTTGCCTTTATCAATAAAGGCATAGATTACAAAAGTAGGGGGATCATATTGGAGTTGTATAGAACCTTGGTGAAGCCACAGCTGGAGCACTGTGTGCAGTTCTGGTTGCCACCTCATAGGAAGGATGTGATTGCACTGGAGGGGGTGTAGAGGAGATTCATCAGGATGTTGCCTAGGATGAAAAAAAAATTTAAGTTATGAAGAGAGGTTGGATAGACTTGGGTTCTGTTCATTGGAGCAGAGAAGACTGAGAGACGACCTGATCAAGGTGTACAAGATTATGAGGGGCATGGACAGAGTGGATAGGGAGCAGCTGTTCCCCTTATTTGAAGGGTCAGTCAAGGGGAGACACAATTTCAAGGTGAGGGGCAGGAGGTTTAGGGGGGATGTGAGGAAAAACTTTTTTACCCAGAGGATGGTGACGGTCTGGAATGCGCTGCCTGGGAGGGTGGTAGAAGCGGGTTGCCTCACATCCTTTAAAAAGCACCTGGATGAGCACTTGGCTCGTCATTAAATTCAAGGCTATGGGCCAAGTGCTAGTACATGGGATTAGGTAGGTATGTCAGTTGTTTCTCACGTGTCAGTGCAGGCTCAATGGGCCAAAGGGCCTCTTCTGCACTGTGTGATTCTGTGAATTTCCTCAGGTGGGGGATTCCAGAACAAGGCAACATTACCTTACAATGAGAGCGAGAATGGTCAGGGCTGATTTCAGGAAGGCCTTATTCATGCAAAGAGTTATGGAAATCTGTGGAGACTGGGGTCAATTGAAAATTTCAAAACTCATTTTAATAGATTATTTTTGGGTAAGTGTTTTGATTTAAAAGAGTTATGGAACCAAGGCAGATAAATGGAGTTGAGGCATATATCAACCATGAACTAATTGAAAGGGACTATTTGGAAGCATACTACGGTGTCCTTGCTTACGAACAGGGAGAGAGCTCATCCTGAGTGAGACACAGCCAAAGTGAGTGCGGTTATTGGCAATTTGGTGCACAGTGGGAATTCGATGCATAGGGGAAGAGGTGCTCTTTGCATTTTTTCCTTGCTATCCAACTTGTTAAATCTTCAGAGCGTGGTCTTGCCCTGCTGCAGAAGTAGAAGTTACAAGGGAAAGAAATGATTGGTAAGTAGTGTGTAAGGTCGGATAAGTATTTACTACTTTAATTGCTTATAGTTTACGGTCTTTTTGTGGTTAATAGTTTGTATATTCTATAGTAAAGAGGATCAGAAAAGAAGGGCCCTAGAGTAATTGATTTAAAAGGTTTAATTTAAAAGGATAAGTCATGGCAGGAGAGCTAAAAGCCGTGGTGTGGTCCTCAGGCTCTATGTGGGAAGCCGGGAACATTTCCAGTGACCTGGACCAGCACGTGTGCAGGAAGCATGTCCAGCTGCACTCCTAGAAGCTCAGGTTTTAGAGCTGGGATGGCAGCTGGGGACACTGTGGAGAATCCGTGAGTCTGAGAGCATCTTAGATAGCATGTTCAGAGAGGAGGTCACACCGCAGCTAAAGGGACTTAAGGAAGGAAGGGAATGGGTGACCACCAGGCAGTCCAAGGGAAACAGGCAGATAGTTCAGGAGCCACCTGGGGTCCTGCTCACAAATTGGTATTCCATTTTGGAGGCTGATGAGGGTGCTGGTTCCTCCAGGGAGTGTGGACAGAGCCAGGCTTCTGGCACCACAAGCAGCCTGTCTGTACAGGAGGAGAGCTAGAGAGGAAGAGCAATAGTAATAGGGGATCATATAGTCAGGGGAACAGATAGATGTTACTATGGCCATCAACGTGACTCCAGGATGGTGTGTTGCCTCCCTGGTGCCAGGGTCCGGGATGCCACTGAATGGCTGCAGGGTATCCTGAAGGGGGAGGGTGATAAGGCAGAGGTCATAGTACATGCTGGTACCAATGACAAAGGTAGAAAGGGGGATGAGGTCTTGCATCAAGAATTCAGGGAGTTAGGCAGTAGAATAAAAAGCAAGACCTCTCGGGTTGTAATCTCTGGATTACTCCCAGTGCCACGTGCTAGCGAGCTCAGAAATAGGAGAATAGTGCAGATGAATACGTGGCTTAAGAATTGGTGCAGTGGGGGGGAGATGTTTTAGATTCTAGGATCACTAGGACCGGTTCTGGTGAAGGTGGGACCTGTACAAGCGGGATGGTCTACATCTGAATCAGAGTGGAACTAACATCCTTGAGGGCGGGATTGCTAGTGCTGTTGGGAGGAGTTTAAACTAACTTGGAAGGGGGAGGGGACACAGAATGTGAGCAGAATAGGGACACATCATAATACAGTAAAACATTCAAGTCAGAGGGAGTACAGCTGCATTACGTTTCAAGGGAGTAAGGCTAGGCTGGATGGCCTCTACTTTAATGCCAGGAGTTTTACAGGTAAAACAGATGAGTTAAGGGTGAGGATTGACACGTGGAATTGTGATATAGTAGCAGTCACTGAGACATGGTTGAGGGAGGAACAGGATTGACAGCTCAACATTCCAGGATATAGAATCTTCAGGTGAGATAGGGGAGGGGGTAAAAGAGGAGGAGGCATTGCATTATTAGTTAAGGAGTCCAGTACTGCAGTAAGGAGAGATGATATCTTGCAGGGGGCATCGAATGAAGCTTTGTGGTTAGAGCTTAGGAATAAAAAAGGGGCAGCCACATTGTTAGGTGTTTATTATAGACCGCTAGACAGTTAGCAGGAAATTGCGGAGCAAATATGTGCACAATATGCGGAGGTGTATAAAAACAATAACAATAAGGTAACTATCTTAGGTGATTTCAACTTTCCCAACATTAATTGGGATAGACATAGTGGTAAGGGCTTAGATGAAGTGGATTTCTTTAACTGTGTACAGGGGAACTTTTTTGGTCAATATGTAGAGGGTCCAACAAGCAGTGCTGGACCTAATTCTGGGGAATGAAGCCAGACAGGTGGCTGAGGTGGTGATGGGGGAGCATTTTACTGATAGCGACCACAACATGGTACAATTTAAGCTTGTTATGAACAAAGAAATAGACAAGTTACAAAAAAAATTTTGGATTTGAGGAGAGTGGATTTTAAAATAAGGCAGGATCTGGCCAAGGTAAACTGGGAACATCTACTTTTGAGGAATCTACAGAGGAGCAGTAGGGGAGGCATTCAAAAAGGAAATGGGGAGGGTACAGGCTCAACATGTTCCCTCTAGGGTGATAGGAAGGAGTAACAAGCCCAGAGAACCATGGATGACCAGAGATATTCAGGATGCGATAAGAAGGAAAAGAGAGGCTTTTAGGTACAAGGGAAGCAAATCAGCGGAGGCATTAGTGGAGTACAGAAAGTGCAGGGTGGAGCTTAAGAAAGCAGTTAGGAGAGCATAGAGGGGATATGAGAAAGCTCTGGCAGGTAAAAGTAGGGAAAATCCTAAGATATTCTGTAAGTATATCAATGGGAAAAGGATAACCAGGGAAAGAGTAGGGCCCATAAGGGACCAAGGGGGCAATATATGGGTAGAGCCAGAGGACATCGCTAGAGTGTTGAACAAATACTTCACATTCGTTTTCACCCAGGAGAATGAGGATGAAGATATGGAACTTGGGGAGAGAGATTGTGAGATTCTTGAGCAAATTGATATAGGGAGTGACAAGGCATTGGAGGTGTTGGCAGGCTTAAATGTGGACAAATCTCTGGATGATTTGTGTCCCAGACTGCTGAGGGTGGAAAGGGAGAAGATCACATGGCTCTGACCCAAATTTTTATTTCCTCTCTGGCCACGGGGGAGGTGCCAGAGGACTGGAGAACAGCTAATATGGTTACGTTATTTAAGAAGGGCTGAACAGAAGAGAATCTATCTCCACTTGCAGAGGCAAGGTTTGATCAGGGATAGTCAGCATAGCTTTGCCAGAGGGAGGTCATGCCTAACAAATTTGATTAAATTTTTTGAAGAGGTGACCAGGTGTGTAGATGAGGGTAGTGTAGTTGATGTCGTTTATATGGATTTCAGCAAACCCTTTGACAAGGTCCCACATGTGTCCATAGATCTCTGAAGGTGGAGAGGCATGTTAGTGGGGTGGTGAAAAAGGCATATGGGGCACTTGCCTTTATCAATCGAGGCATAGATTACAAAAGTAGGGAGATCATGGTCGAGTTGAAAAGAATCTTGTTGAGGCCACAGCTGGAGCATTGTATGCAGTTCTGGTTGCCACATTATAGGAAGGATGTGATTGCACTGGAGGGGGTGCAGAGGAGATTCACCAGGATATTGCCTGGGATGAAAGATTTAAGTTATGAAGAGAGGTTGGATAGACTTGGGTTGTATTTGTTGGAGCAGAGAAGACTGAGTTGGCCACCTGATCAAGGTGTACAAGATTATGAGGGACACGGACAGGGTGGATATGGAGCAGCTGTTCTCCTTAGCTGAAGGGTCATTCACGAGGGGACATAATTTCAAGGTGAGGGGCAGGAGGTTTATGGGGGATGTGAGGAAAAACAATGGTGTGGTGACGGTCTGGAATGCGCTTCCTGGGAGGGTGGTGGAGGCGGGTTGCCTCACATCCTTTAAAAAGTACCTGGATGAGCACTTGGCACATCATAACATTCAAGTGCTGGTAAATGGGATTAGGTAGATAGGTCAGGTGTTTCTCACGTGTCGGTGCAGGCTCAATGGGCCGAAGCGCCTCTTCTGCACTGTGAGATTCTCTGATTCTGTGAATGGGAGAACAGCCTCAAGGAACTGAATAATCTGAATGACCTACTCCTGTTCCTACGGCCTTTACCTTTTTAAACTAAAAGCTATGATTCTCCATGATAGAAACTTTTTTGACCTAATCGAACTCTCGTAGACATTTAATATTATAATTTTTTTAAAAAATTATTTTACAGCTTTGCTGGCTAGGCCAGCATTTTTTGCTCATCCCCAATTGCCCTTCAGAAGGTGGTGGTGAGCTGCTTTCTTGAACCACTGCAATCCATGTGGTGTAGGTACACCCACAGTGCTGTTAGGGAGAGAGTTCCAGGATTTTGATCCAGCGACAGTGAAGGCACGGCAATATATTTCCAAGTCAGATTGGTGAACGGCTTGGAGTGGAACTTCTAGGTGGTAGTGTTGCTGTGTGTCTGCTGCCCTTGTCCTTCTAGATGGTAGTGGTCGTGGGTTTGGAAGGTGCTGCCTAAGGAACCTTGGTGAGTTTCTGCAGTGCATCGTGTAGATAGTACACACTGCTGCCACTGTGTATCGGTGATGGAGGGAGTGAATGTTTGTGGAAGGGGTGCCAATCAAGCAGGCTGCTTTGGACTGAATGGTGTTAAGCTTCGTGAGTGCTGTTGGAGCTGCCAACAAGTGCAGACATGTGGAGAGTATTCCATCACGCTATTGACTTGTGTCTTGTAGATGTCGGACAGGTTTTGGGGAGTCAGTAGGTGAGTTATTCGCCACAGGATTCCAAGCCTCTGACCTGCTCTTGTAGCCACAATATTTATTTGGCTAGTCCAGTTCAGTTTCTGTTCAGGATGTTGATAGTGGGAGATTCAGCAATTGCAACATTAGTAGAGAAACATTTATTTTCTTTGTTATTTAAATGATTGCTATTTTAAAAACAGCATTAATTCAGACAGAAATATCATACAAAATGTGGTATTATGTAATAGTGTCACTTTGGCTTAGTGTCAGCACTTGCATCTTAAGATCCTAGCCCTATTTCTGCACTTGGCACTGTAAGTTAAGCTGACAGTTCAATTTTGAGGCATCTTTCTAATGAGATCTTAAACTGAGACCATGTGCTCGATGGATATAATTAATTTCATGGCACTATTTGAAGAAGGACAGAGAGTTCTCCTAACACTCAACCTTCAACTAACACCACCAAATATTAACTGTTGATTTGTCATTTGTACTTCAAAACATGACTTCACCTGTTGCCTGGGGGTGGGAACTAGGGAGGAGTTTCAAGAATCTTCTAGCTGCCAGATTTCATGCCATAGAATCATAGAATACTGTACTCAAACATATGAAATAGGTGAGCAGAAAAGACCAGCTAGTCTATCAGTCATGCCCTATGCCTTATGATAGAAGTTCCATCATGACATGATACTCTTCTTTCTATTCTTTTGTGGGATGTCGGCTGGCTGGGCCAGCATTTTTATTGCCCATCCCTAATTGCCCTTGAGAAGGTGCTTGTGAGCCGCTTCTTGAGCCACTGCAATCTATGTGGCACAACACCCACAGCGTTGTTAGGGAGGGAGTTCCAGGATTTTGACCCAGCGACAGTGAAGATATATTTCCAAGTCAGGATGGCGAGAGACTTGGAGGGAAACTTGCAGGTGGTGGTGTTCACATGCATTTGCTGCCCTTGTTCTTCAAGGTGTTAGAGGATGGGTTTGGAAGGTGCTGTCAAAGGAGTCTTGGTGAGTTGCTGCAGTGCTTCTTGTAGATGGTACACACTGCTGCCACTATGTGCGGATGATGGAAGGAGAAAAGGTTTAAGGTGGTGGATGGGGTGCCAGTCAAGTGGGCTGCTTTGTCCTGGATGGTGTTGAGCTTCTTGATTGTTGATGGAGCTGCACTCATCCAGGCATGGATGAGTATTCCATCACATTCAGTCAAATGCAGCCTTGATGTCAAGGGCAGTCACTCTCACTTCATTTCTTCAGTTCAGCTCTTTTGTCGATGTTTGGACCAAGGCGATAATGAGGTCAGGAGCTGAGTGGGCCTGGCAGAACCCAAACTGAACGTCATTGAGCAGGTTATTGCTGAGGAAGTCCTTCTTGATAGCACTGTTGATGACCCCTTCCATCACTTTGCTAATGACCAAGAGTAAACTGATAAGATGATAATTGGCCATGTTGGATTTGTCCAGCTTTTTGTGGACCTGATATACCTGGGTAATTTTACACATTGACAGGTATATGCCAGTTATGTAGCTGTACTGCAATTGCTTGGCTAAGGTTGCAGCTAGCTCTGGAGCACAAGTCTTCAGCACAAATGCCGGAATGTTGTCAGGGTCCATTGCCTTTGCAGTATCTAGTGCCTTCAGCCATTTCTTGATATTTATGTGGAGTGAATCAAATTGGCTGAAGACTGGCACCTATGACACTGGGGACCTGAGGTGGAGGCTGAGATGGATCCACTCGGCACTTCTGGCTGAAGAATGTTGCAAATGCTTCAGCCTTTCCTTTTGTACTGATTTTCTGGGCACCCCCATTATTGAGTATGGGGATATTTGTGGAGCCTCCTTCTCCAGTTATTTGTTTAATTGTTCACCATCATTCATGACTGGATGTGGCAGGTCTGCAGAGCTTAGATCTGTTCCATTGGTTGTGGGATCACTTAGCCCTGTCTATCACTTGCTGCTTATGCTGTTTGGCATGCAAGTGGTCTTGTGTTGTAGCTTCACCAGGTTGACACCTAATTTTTAGGTATGCCTGGTGCTGCTCCTGGCATGCCCTCCTGCACTTTTCATTGAACCAGGGTTGATCTCCTGCTTTGATGGTAATGATATGCTGGACCATGAGGTTACAGATTGTGGTTGTATACAATTCTACTAACGCTGATGGCCCATAGCGCCTCATGGCTGCTCAGTTTTGAGTTGCTAGATCTGTGTAAATTCTATCCTCCTTAGCAACATGGTAGTGCTGCACATCATGATGGAGGGTAACTGCGATATGGAGAAGGGACTTTGTCTCCACATGGACCGTTGGTGGTCACCCCTAACAATACTGTCATGGGCAGATGCAACTGCAACAAGTAGATTGGTGAGGACAAGGTCAAGCAGATTTTTCCCTCTTGTTAGCTCTGTCACAACCTACCGCAGATCCAGCCTAGCAGTGGTGCTACCGAACCACTCTTGGTGATGGACATTGAAGTTCCCCACCCAGAGTAAATTCTGTGCCCTTGCCATCCTCATTTCTTCCTCCAAGTGGTGTTCAACATGGAGGAGTACTGATTCATCAGGTGTGGGTTGAGGGGTAGTAGGTGGTTTCCAGTGCCAAGGTCGATGCCAGGTGAGCCACCCAGCTTCATTTCTTTTTCAAGGCTTCCTAGCGGTTTGCTAGGCCATTTCAGAATCAATCACATTGAGGTGGGCCTGGGGAGACATGTAGGCCAGACCAGGTAAGGGCAGCAGATTTTCTTCCCTAAAAGGCTGGATTTTTATAACAGAATGAGGAAAGGCTAGCAAAGAAGAACTAGCAAATTGCCTATAAACAACTAGCAACTAGAATAACAACATCAACTTGTGTTATACAGTGTTTTAATAAAATGTCCCAACAGTGTTACCAACCAAAATTTGACACACAGTCATTTTGGCACAGTGGCACAGTTGAGTAATCTGATTGGAGGGATTCAAAGATGGAGTTCTGGGAATCAAAGGTGTGATGAAAGATGAAAGCACATTTAAGGATTTTAGTCAAGAAAGGGAGGTTGGAGATGGGGCTGTAGTTTGCAAGGACAAAGGTGTCAGGGTTTGCTTTTTTGAGGAAAGGAATGATGTCAGCAGATTTGAAGGAGAGGTGGACAGCAAGCGAGAAGCTTGAACAATTAACAATATTAGCTAACATGGGATCAAGGAGGAAAAGTGGGTGGACAGCAGTTCGTGGGAGTATGGTCATGAGAGCATTTTAGTCTCATGGAAAAGATGAGCTCAAAGAGGGATTGACTCAAGAGGTGAGGTGAGAGTGACTGCTCCTGATATCAAGGCAGCATTTGACTGAATGAGATATCAAGGAGCCCCAGCAAAACTGAAATAAATGGAAAGTAGGGGGAAAATTCTCCAGCGGATGGTGTCATACCTAGCACAAAGGAAAATGGTTCTGGTTGTTATCATGGAGTCATAGAGTTATACAGCACAGAAACAGGTCATTCGGCACATCATGTCCATGCCAGCCATCAAGCACCTATCTATTATAATCCCATTTTCCAGCACTTAGCCTGTGGCCCTGTATGCTATGGCATTTCAATTGCTCATCCAAATACTCCTTAAATGTTGTGAGGGTTCCTGCCTCCACCACCCTCTCAGGCAATGTGTTCCAGATTCCAACCACCCCCTGGGTGAAAAAATCCTTCCTCAAATCCCTTCTAAACCTCCTGCCCTTTACCTTAAATTTATGCCCCCCTGGTTATTGACACCTTCACTAGGAGAAACAGTTTCTTCCTATCTACCCTATCTATGCCCCTCATAATTTTGTATACCTCCAGCAAGTCCCCCCTCAGCCTTCTCTCCTTTAAGGAAAACAACCCTAGCCTATCCAGTCTCTCTTCATAGCTAAAACACTCCAGCCCATGCAACATCCTGATGAATCTCCTCTGCACTTTCTCCAGTGCAATTACATCTTTCCAATAGTGTGACAACCAGAACTGCATACAGTACTCCAGCTGTGGCCTAACTAGCATTTTATACAGCTCCAACATAACCTCCCTGCTCTTATATTCTATGCCTCAGCTAATAAAGGCAAGTATCCTGTATGCCTTCTTAACCACCTTATCTACCTGTGCTGCTGCTTTCAGGGATCTATGGACATGTACACAAAAGTCCCTCTGATCCTCTGTACTTCCTAGGGTCCTACCATTCATTGTGTATTCCCTTGCCTTGTTAGTCCTCCAAAAATGCATCACCTCACACTTCTCAGGAATACGTTCTATTTGCCACTGCTCTGCCCATTTTACCAGCCCATCTATATCATACTGTAATATAAGGCTTTCCTCCTCACTATTTATGAGACCACCAGTTTTCGTGTCATCTGCAAACTTACTGATCATACCTCCTATGTTCATGTCTAAATCATTAATGTACACTTCAAACAGCAAGAGTCCCAGCACCGATCCCTGCAGTACATCACTCATCACAGGCTTCCAATCGCAAAAACAACCTTCAGCCATCAGCCTCTGCCTCCTACCACTCGCCAATTTTGGATCCAATTTGACAAATTGCTCTGGATCCCATGGGCTTTTACCTTCTTGACCATTCTCCCATGTGGGGCCTTGTCAAAAGCCTTACTGAAGTCCGTGTAGACTACATCAACTGCACTACCCTCATCTACACAACTAGTCACTTCCTCGAAAAATCCAATCAAATTTGTTAGACATGGTCTCCCCATGACAAAGCCCTGCTGACTATCATTGATTAATCCCTGCCTCTCCAAGTGGAGATTAAGCCTGTCCCTCAGAACTGTTTTCAATAGTTTCCCTACCACTGATGTTAGACTCACTGGCCTGTAATTACCTGGTTTATCCCTACTACCCTTCATGAATAATGGTACCTCATTCATTTTCCTCCAGACCTCTGACACCTCTCCTATGACTAGAGAGGATTTGAAAATTAGTGTCAGAGCCCCTGCAATTTCCCTTGTCTCCCAAAGCAGCCTGGGATACATCTCATCAAGACCTGGGGATTTATCCAATTTTAAGCCCACTAAAACAACTAATACCTCCTCCCTTTCAATGTTAATTTGTTCAAGTATATCACAGTCCCCCTTCCCTGATTTCTACACCTACATCATCCTTCTCTGACCTTGGGGGTCAGCCATCTCAGTTCCAGGACATTGCTGCAGAAATTCCTCAGGGTAGTGTCCAAGGCACAACCATCTTCAGCTGCTTCATCAAAGACCTTCCTTCCATCATGTCAGAAATGGGGATGTTCCCTGATGATTGCACAATGTTCAGTACAATTCACAACTCCTCAGATACTGAAATAGTCCCTGTCCATATGCAATGAGACCTGGACAACATTCAGGCTTGGGTTTATAACTGGCAAGCAACATTCATGCCACACAAGTGCCAGGCAATGACCATCTCAACAAGATAGAATCTAACCATCTCCCCTTGATAGCTAATGGCATTACCATCGCTGAATCTCCTGCTATGAACCTCCTGAGGGTTACTGATGACCAGAAGTTGAACTGGCCTTGTCATATAAACACTGTGGCTAAAAGACCAGTCAGAATCTGGGAATTCTGCGGTAACTCACCTTCTTACTCCTCAAAGCCGGTCAACAAAGCACAAGTCAGGCATGTGATGGAATACTGTCCACTTGTCTAGATGAGTGCAGCTCCAGCAGCACTCAAGAAGCACAACACCATCCAGGACAAAACAGCCCACTTGATTGGCACCACCTTAAACATTCACTTTCTCTACCACAAAAACAGAGGCAGCAGTGTGTATCATCTACAAGATGCACTGCAGCAACTCACCAAGGCTCCTTCGACAAACCTGTGACCTCTAACACTTAGAAAGGCAAGGGAAGCAGATGCATGGGAACACCACTACCTGCAAGCTCCCCTTCAAGCCACACATCATCCTGACTTGGAGCTATATCACAGCTCCTTCACTGTCGCTGTGTCAAAATCCTGGAATTCCCTACCTAACAACACTGTGGGTGTCCCTACACCACATGGATCTGCTGCATCTCAAGATAGTCAGTTCACTACCACCTCCTCAAGGGCAATTAGGGATGAGCAACAAATGCTGGCCCAGCCCACGCCCTATGAAAGAATACAATAAGGACTGATAAGAGAGAATCTAGGGAAAGATGCAAATTCTGAGATAGGCTGGGGAACCTTTAGAGGAAGTTTGGCCTGGTGGGCAAGAGAGAGAAGTGGCAGATGCAACTGATCAATAAGGGGAACCAATGAAATCACCCAGAACATTTTTGTAAGTATTTTCAAGCACTATCTTGTTTATTCATAACCTGGAATCAGAGCCAAAAACAAGACTTGTAGCAATAACATACGTCCAGAAATGTAAATAATTCACAGAAAACTTTTCAACTTACCCAGAAAATTGGCCTGTCCACACGCAAATCTTTCAATTAAATGTTTACCCTGGAGGCCTACCATCTCTCTCAAGCCTGGGGCTTGATTTTTGCTCTTTCCCCAAAACTTACTCTCTTTAGCTGGGCCTTCATAGCTGTTGGATGTTTGAGCATTTGTGATGTAAAACTTCAAAATATTACTTTGTTACAAGTTTATATTGTATTACAAGTAGGTAGAATTTTAAAAGAAATAAAGAATTTCCATTCAATAGCACATTTTGCATCCTGAGGATATCCCAAAATGCTTCATAGCCAGCTAATTGTTTGTAATGTGTGGTCTCTCTTATTTTGTAGAGCAGATACATTTCTTCTGTGGCCATATATTTAAAAGCAATTGGGAGTCACTGACTCGTAAACATCCAAAGCTCTCGTGTCCTCAAATTGCCTGCTACATTCCAGCATTGTAATACTTAAGAAATAGATATTTGAAGACTGCAAAATACTTCCATAACTGTTAAGTTTTTAGACTTGGATTTTAATCCAACCTAGGCTCCTGGCCATCTCTTTTCATTTTTGAGCAGTTACAGCACAAAGCTTGCCTGTAATTTCCTTTCAAGTCTTAACTGTAGATTAAGCTGCCAGGGAAGGCAGACAGTGAAAATGCATTGTCAGCCAAAGGGGTTCAGAGATTTGGCGAGAAATAAGGTGTGGGGCTGGCATATGGAAAGTTCGTTGGGTTGTCAGCCTCTTACACAGTTCCTGCGAAACTAAAGGCTGATGAGGTTGGTCTGGAATAATTTTCCAACTCATTCTTCTTTTTCCCAGGGGCCAGTTGCTCCGCATTCACTCAATTTATACATGTTCTTACTAGTTGAGCTGACATTAAGGAACTCAATATAACAAAGGCCACAGTTGTGAAACCTCACGAACTCTATTGCAGCACTATTAGGATGCAATCACATCCCTCTACTACCCTCGTGTCCTTACTCTAACATATGCAAAAACACCACCTATGTGTCACCTGAACAAACTTGGTCCAATTCTGCAACATTTGTTTCAATATTAAATCATTTAAGAACCAAGGTTAGTTGTGGATGTGCACGTGGAAAGGCGGGGGAAGGAAATGACTCATTCTGCAGTAAAAATGTACTTGGATATTCCTAATCTCGACCTTAAACCTTGCACTAAATTGAATAATATGTCTATCAATGCCGTTCTGCTATTCGGAGTCCATTCATAAAAATCAGAACCCTGTTCCTGATTGATCATTCTGCATTATTGCATCCGGTCCTATTTTTCTTTATTACTCATGGGAAAATGAAAGTGAGTGTTGCAATCCGCATTGCTACAGCAACGCTGTGCATATCTAAACTTCGGAATCCCTAAACTGGAACAAGACTTCCGGGATGTGTCAGTGAGCGTCACTGCGTGCTCCTCCCTGTTCCTGCCTATCGGAGATGCGTTGGAGGGAGGAGAGCCCGGGAAGGCAGAGCTTTGAAGACGGCTGCTGAATCGGAAAGATTTCCGGGGAGGTGCTCGGATCTCCACTCTTGCCGCTCCCTGAATACCAAGATCTTCCTCCGTTCAGTAGTCAGGTTGTTCCAGGCAACTTCAAGAAGGGGAGCTGGCCGTGGTGCTGAACATCCTCTGGCTGCGAGACTCCCGGGAGCTCTCTATTGTGCTGAACTGTGGATCGGCAGCGCCAAAGAGCACCCCGAGAGGGCTGTGGCCGGTGCAGAAGGTGTCTTCGGGTGGAAACTGTCCTGCAGCGGGTGCCAAGATCTTCATTCGCGTCTCGGTCCGTGTTGCCAATCGCCTCTGAAAAAGAGGAGGCAATGGAACCTAGGTTAGAGTTGCAGAGTGCTCCTGACGGAGAGGTCTACTGCCCAGACAGTGCTTACGGATCTTCTGTTTTAGACACGGACACGGAAGAAGGCCACACGCCTTCCTCCAATAATATAATTTACTACAACGAGGAACTGATGCATAAGGTGCGTACCCTTAATATTAGTAGCAGTAACGACAATAGCTTACATTAATATAGCGCCTGTAACGAACTAAAACGTCCTAAGGCGGGGATAGGAATTCGTGTAGCTGCGGAATGGACAAATGTAGTTCGGCATAGATCATATAGTAAATATTCTCTCAAGAAGCAGCACTCCCTCATGCACAATAACTTTCTTCAAATAGAGAGTACAGAGGAGATCTGAAAAAGGGAAATACGAGAGAGAAAGAGGGTATGAGTAAAGATTAATGGGTAACAAAAAAGGGAATGCTGAAGAGTAAACGCATTGTCAAAAGAAGTAAAAATAGAAAGTGCTGGAAAAACTCAGCAGGTCTGGCAACATCTGTAGATAGAGAAACAGAATTAACCTTTCGAGTCCAATATGACCTTTCTTTCGAACTAGGATGTCAAAAGAAGGATGAAGCCGATTAGGGAACAAAATCAGAGGGGATGGCTGAGATATTAAATGAATATTTTGCACTTGTCCTCACTAAAGAGGATGCTGTCAATGTCACAGTAAAGTTCGAGATGGTAGAGAATTTGGATAGATTTAAAATAGATAAACAGGAGTTACTTAAGAGATCGTCATTGCTCAAAGTAGAGAAGTCATTCAGTCCGGGTGGGATGTTTCTTAGGTTATTGAAGGCCATGAAGATGGAATTAACAGGGGCTCTAGCCACAATTCTTCTTGGATATAGGAGTTATGTGAAAGGACTGGATGGTTACAAAGGTTACATCTCTGTTCATAAATGGGGAGAGGGATAAGTCCAGCAATTACAGGCCAGTCACCAAACATCAGTGGTCAAAGAAATATTAGAGACAATCTGGAACAATATTAATTGCCACTTTTTAAAAAAATGGTTAAAAAGTAACCAATTAATGTATTTGGGCAAATTTTGCCTGAAAAACTGAAAAATGGTGTTTGACAAAGTGCCACATAGAATACCTCTTAGCAAAATGGATTAAAGCAGCAGTGATAGTGTGGACTGACTAAAATACAGAAAACAGAGATTAGTGTTCATAGAGGAACTGGAGTAAAGTATAGGATGGTTTCCCCAGTATGGGACCACTGTTCTTTTTGATAAATATAAATGACCTGGATCTGGTAGACAAATGACAAATGAAATGTAACGCAGAGAAAAATGAAGTGATGCATTTTGGAATGGGGAATATGGAGAGGCAGTGTAAACTAAATGATACAATGTTAAATCTGATGCAGGAAAATAGGTACCTGGGAGAGTACATACGGAAATATTTGAATGTGGCAGGACAAATTGATAAGGCTGCTTGCACTTTATAAATAAGGGCATAGTGTGCAAAATCAAAGAATTTATGTGAAACATTTATAAATCATTACCTAACCCCCAGCTAGAGTATTGTTTCCAATCCTGGGAAACAACACTTTGTGAAGGATGTTCAGGCCTTGGACAGCATGCAGAGGAGATTAAGAATATGATAACAGAGTTGAGGTACTTCAGTTATGTGGAAGGAGTAAAGAAGATGGGAATGTCCTCCTGCAAGCAGAGAAGGTTGAGGGGAAATTATGTTGAGTAAAAACTGATTATGTGCAGCTTCCCACATAAATCTAAAGGCTGTAACATCATGATTAGACATTTACTAACCCCCAGCATTAATCTCAAAGGTAAGAGAATAACATACTCTGGAAAATTCCTCCCCAAGTTCCAAATAATCAAAACCAGTCCAGGAAATCACACGAATCAAGTATTATTTCTTAATTCACTTACCTATTACAAGATGCAATCTTTGTTCCAGTCAAGAACTGATCCAGATCCCTTTTGAAGACAATGTCAAGCATCCATAAAAAAGCCAGCAATTTGTTCCAAAAGTTCACTGCTCTCTAGGGAAAAGAAGGATTGCTTAATATCCAGTCTCTCCCTACTTTTGCACAATTTAAACCCATGTCCACAGGTCCTCCCCAGTCTGTCAAACATTATCCAGCCCTTTCATTATCTTATAGACCTCCACAGTTTGCATCTAAATTTTCACTACTGTAGTATAAATAGGGTCAATGAGTCATTTTTATAATTCCTCAGCACAAAAAAGTTCTTCCTCACATTCCTCCCTGTATCTCTTGCCAAAAAGCTTAAATCAGTAGGCCCCAGTAGACCCCTTGTACCATCAACTAATGGGAACAGCTTTTATTTGTAAATCTTATCTAAATCTATCCTAATCTTGTACACCTCTTTCAAATCACCTTTCAATCTCCTTTACTTCAAGGAGCACAACCCTATCTTCTCCCTGTATCTAAACTTCCTCATTCCTGCAACCATTCCTGTAAATCTCCTCTTTCCTAAATGTGGTCACCAGAACTGGGCACCATACTCTAGTTGTGCCCTAACTAGAATTTTATTCAGGTTCAGCATAACCTCCCTGCATTTGTACTCAATACCTCTGATTTTGGAGCCCAAGATCCAGAATGCTTTCCTAATTGCTCTCTCAATATGTCCTACTACCTTCAAAGATCTACAGATATGAAGTCCCAGGCCTTTCAGTCCAGGACACCTTTTAGAACTGTGCCATATAGTCTATGTTGCCGCTCCCTATTCCTTCTGGAAAAGTGCATCACCTCACACTTCTCTGTTTTAATATTTTCTGCCATTTATCTGCCCATTCTGCTAGCCACTGATGTCCTGTTGCAGTAAATTGGTGTCATCCTCACGGATAGCCATACTTCCAAGTTTGGAATCATCAGCAAATTTTGAAATTTTACACTTCAGTCCAATTTCCAAATCATTTATAAGTGTGTATCAAAAGATCACTGACGCTTGCAAAACACAACTGCTGACCTAGTCAAATAAATAATAATATATTATCAACAGACCCAGTTCTTTAAATTTTTCTGAATAAAATCTTTCTTTAAGATAGGAATCATTCTCTGAAATATATATTAAAGCCAATATTTTTTAAAAAATCATTAATTGGATGTGAGCATTACTGGCAAGGCCAGCATTTATTGCCCATCCGCAATTTCCCTTCAGAAGGGGGTGGTGAGCTGCCTTCCTGAACCGCTGCAGTCCATGTATTGTAGGTACACCCACTGTGCTGTTAGGGAGGGAGTTCCAGGATTTTGACCCAGCAATCGTGAAGGAAGAGTGATATATTTCCAAGTCAGGATGGTGAGTGGCTTGGAGGGGAACTTCCAGCTGATGGTGTTTCCATGTGTCTGCTGCCCTTGTTCTTCCAGATGGTAGCGGTCATGGATTTTGAAGGTACTGTCTAAGGATGCTTGGTGAGTTCCTCTTGTAGATTGTACACATTGCTGCCACTATACATCAGTGGTAGAGGTAGTGAATGTTTGGGTATGTGGTCCCAATCAAATGAGCTGCTTTGTCCTGGATGGTGTCAATCTTCTTAAGTGCTGTTAGATCTGCACTCATCCAGGCAAATGGGGAGTATTCCATCACACTCCTGACCTGTGTCTTGTGGATGGTGGACAGGCTTTGGGGAGTCAGGGGGTGAGTTGCTCATCACAGGATTCCCAGTCTCTGACTTGCTCTTGTAGCCACAGTATATATATGGCTAGTCCAGTTCCGTTTCTGCTCATTGGTAATGCCCAGAATGTTAATAATGGGGGATTCAGTGATGGTAATGCCATTGAATGTCAAGGGGCAATGGTTAGATTCTCTCTTGTTGGAGATGGCCATTGCCTGGCACTTGTGTGGCATGAATATTATTGTCAGTCCAAGCCTGGATATTGTCCAGGTCTTGCTGCGTTTTGACATAGACTGCTTCAGGTTTTGAGGATTCATGAATGGTGCTGAACATTGTGTAATCATTAGCAAGCATCCCTACTCTGTCCTTATGATGGAAGGAAGGTCACTGGTGAAGCAGCTGAAGATGGTTGGGCCTAGGACACTACCCTGAGGAACTTCTGCAGTGATGCCCTGGAGCTGAGATGATTGACCTCCAACAACCACAACCATCTTCCTTTGTGTTAGGTATGACTCCAACCAGCGGAGATTCCCAGATTTGCTAGGGCACCTTGATGCCACACTCGGTCAAAAGTTGTGTTGATGTCAAGGGTAGTCACACTCACCTCACCATTGGCACAGATGTTATCTGCCACTTATCAGCCCAGACCTAAATGTTGTCCAGGTCTTGCTTCATGTGGGCACAGACTGCTTCATTATCTGAGGAGTTAGGAGTGGAACTGAACACCATAGCAATCATCAGTGAACATCTCCACAACCAACTTTGGCCAGAATTTCAAGCTTGGCATGTGCATCAAGTCAGCAGGACCGAAAATGGATGTGGAATCTGCTCCGGGCCGCAGTTGCATTGCAATCGTAGTTTCATGCTTGTTGGCCAACTAAGGTCTGCCCAGCATGAAACATATGTTCTTAATGGTCAGGGAGGGCAGGGCTGGGGTGGGAACGTGTTGGGTGCCGGGTCCAATGGCCAAGCGGGTGTTTTAAAACCAGCAGAGGCAGCCCCCTGAAGGATGCCAGGGAAGAATCTTTGGAGTCTGTCCAGGAAGCCATTTCATTCGAACAATGGTCTCACCAGTGGCTAAAGACATCAGGCATTCAGCTCCCCATTTCTAGGATGAGTGCCTCGCGGTCCTTGTGGAGGAGGTCGATGTCTGGTGGGACACTCTAGTACCCAGGAATGGCAGGAGGAGGCCACTGCTCCTAACCAAGGAGATGGCAGCCAAGGTCAGTGGCCATGATATTGTGTGGTGCACATGGGTGCAGTGCCGCAAAAGGGTCAACCATCTGCTGCACTTGGCAAGGATGAGCACTGAGTTGGCATGAATCAGTGTTGAGAAGTGTTCTGGGGAGGCTGTCCACCCATGGAGCACAGGATTGTTAGAGTCTGAGTGCCAACTGTCACTGACACCAGCGCTGGCTGCTTGGCTTGATTGCCTTGTAGGTAGACGGCCATGACTTGGATGTGGCCTGCAAGGTGTCCCAAAGCCAGGTAGAGAGTGGACAGGTCAATGTCTCTCCGCCATTTCAGGAGAAGAGAATCCATAACACCAACAAAAAATACTAAGACAGGTGGAGGCCCCCCAAACCCTTTTATTTTATCAAGGTACAAGATGGAAGCCTTCAAGCCACCTTGTTCAGCTGGTTGTGGAGAGGTAGGGGTTTCTGATGAAGGTAAGACGGCACTGCACAGAGGTGAGAGTGTCAGATTGTGCAAACATTCTTATGTGGCTCATCATTAATGGGAGCCTCGAACCTGGAGTCCCCATTGATCACTGAAAGACAATGGCACCATGGAAGAGATCTCCATTGTCTCACCAGGGTGCCTGGCATGCACAGTGACAGCGCGATGACTTAAGCTAATGACATGTTGTTGTTCTCTCCTAGAATCGCCAGGTCACCCATGAACACAGGACCCTAAGGAGCCACCATTGATGCCAGAGGACCACAGGGCTTTCGATGCACCAGCAACAAATCTGCTCTCTGAACCAGACACTAGCACAGTTACCAGCACCTCAGTAGGCATTAGATCATCAACTAGAATGCCATTGTATAGTGGTCAGGGTGCTTCACACTCGCTTGAGGAGCAGGCAGAGGCAGAGAGTGCCCAGGGCACTGGTAGTCGGAATCAGATGGTGAGCCTCTGGAGCCATCCATTAGGTGACAGCTACTGGATGTCCAAAGGGATGTGCAGGAGGATCTGGCAGAGATCCATGAGGGTATGTGTGCCATGGTCTCTGTTGTGGAGGGGTCCATGCAGAACATGAACACTGTGTTGACCCTCATTGCCGAGTGTACTGCCTCCTCCATTGAGAAAGTGGCAATTCTCCTGGAGAGGCAGCTCCAAGGATGGAATCAGGGGTTCCTGGGGTTGCGCTTGGACCTGTAAGCTCTCACTAAGGCACTGACCACAGCAGATCACTGCCAGTGTGGGAAATAGATGAGGCACCCAGTATCCCAGCTAGGCATCCATCCATCAATGCTGAGCAGGGAGGTCCAGAACGTCCTCATGTTGGCGCACAAATTGCTTGTCATCTCTATGGGCTCCTCTCAGGGTGCTCTGGATAATGGCAGCAGCTCCTTCACCCCTTTGCCAGTAATCGTGGTATCTGATGAGGCTGTGACGACTGGGGAGATGCCAGCTGTAGCAATGGCTGCTCCCTCCCAGGCTGGGGCCAGCACAGGCTCCACTGGCCAGAGGACGACCACCAAGGTTATCAAGGCCAACGAGACAGCAGAGTCAGCAGGCTCTCTCCAATGCTGGTGCTAGTGAGGGCAGGGGGTGGCGTTGAGTGGCAGCTAGTGGGTGGCAACAAAACTCAGCACTCGCAAATGTAAGTTTAAGGCACTGTGAGCTCAAGAAGGGCTGTCCAAGGGTGATCTTCTGTTCTGCCATGTTTTGGTATTATGTTTAGTGGGGTGCCCATTAACACCATATATTGTTATGTTCATTTGATGTGAGTGCCAACATGATATAAAATTTGCTTTTGCACTAATGGCCTAAGTACATTTCATTTGTTTTGTAGTTGCTGAGCAGGCCAGTATCTCATGCTGGACATGAGTGGCTCTAAACTTTATTGCACAGGCACTGAGTGGACTTTGGGTTCAACTGAAAGGGTCATTTCAGACTTCTGGGATGGAGGCAACAGTCCTGGTAAGATGTGGAAGCAGATCTTTGGCAGCCTAGCTGAAGGAGCATTGGATCAAGGCATCCCTGGTGTCCCTGCTGCAATGAAGAATCCAGAGATCTGCCTCCATGTCCTCAGTGTTCCCCTCACTGGGCTCTTCTTCTGACTCACTACTGGATTCATCCTCTGTGGCCTGTGCAGCTGCATCAAGATCCTCTTCCTCCAGTGGGTATCCTCTTGCCAGTGCCAGATTGGGGAGAGTGCAGCATGTAACCATGATCAGTGACACCTGCTCTGGGGAGTATTGTAATGTGCCCCCTGAATAGTACAGACATCGAAAGTGCATCTTCAGAAGACCTATGGTTCTCTCCATCACTGCCCTTGTGGAGGCATAACTCCTGTTATAATGCAGCTCCACCTCTGTTCTTGGGTGGTGGAGAGGCGTCATAAGCCACCCTTTCAATGGATAGCCCTTTTCATCCAACAGCCACCCAACCAGTCAAGGTGGAGCACTGAAGAGCTCAGCACCTGGGAATGTCTCAGGATGTACACATCATGGGAGCTGCCAGAATACCTTGTACAGACTTGCAGAATCTACGCCTTGTGGTAACACACTATCTGCACGTTCATTGAGTGGAATCCCTTCCTGTTGACAAAGGCACCCAGCTGACCCGCTAGTGCCTTGTGATGGCCACATGTGTGCAGTCAATTGCACCCTGGATGCGGGGGAACCTAGCAATTGCTGCAAAGCCTCTGGCTGACTCAGCCTGGCTGGCCTCATCCATATGGTAAAGAATAAAGGTCAGTACCCACCTGAACAGAGCTTTTGTCACCAGGTTGATGCAGCTGTGGACAGCTGATTGGGAGACTCCACACAGATCCCCCACTGACCCCTGGAAACCTGGGCCACTGTGACCTTCAGAGCCACTGGCATGGGGTGTCCACCCAAACAGTTGGAGCTGATCTCAGGCCCAATCATCTAACAAATGGAGGCCACTTTCTCCCTAGAGAGGCAGAGCCTCTTTTGGCATTGCACCTCAGACATGTTGAGGTAGCTACATCGCCTGTAAATCCTGGCAGCAGGATAGTGGCATCTTCTGCAGCCCCTTCCACCTTGGACTTCTTGTTGGCCCTGCGCCCCTTGTGCCTGCAACTCTCCTCTCACAGGTCACTCCCCTGGAACCTGGCCTCCTCTCCCTTCTGCCCCTCTCTTCCTCCTCAGTGGAGATGCCTCCAGCGGAGACCACAATCCCCATGACCAGGGTAAGGGAGGGCTGTCTGATACCTGGAAGGGTCCACACAGTCTAAATCCTCCGGGGGCCTTAGACACCAATGAGTCCTGATATGAAGCCTGGAAATGCTAAGACAGAAGCTCAGAACTGAGATGAATTTGTCAAGTTTAAATAAGCAACCAGCAGCAAACTATCTCCTAAATTCCTCATTACTCACACTGGCAATGCTGCTGACCCTTTTTATCCTGCCTTTGGATGAGGTTTCATTAAAAGTGGGCTGCCCGCCTGCCTATTTTGCCCGAGCGCCAAGCACAAAATCACACAAACAACGTAAAATTAGGATCAATTGCCTTTTTAATGGCCTTAAGTGTGACCCTTTAATTGTTGATGGGTGCGGCTCTGACATCCGCGCATGCCTGCCGACCTGAAGATTGCTCGCATGCAGGATGATGTTCGGACACTTGCCCTATTGTGCTATTGTGCTTGTGCTATTTCACGTCCGTTTGGGTCAGATGCACACCCACCCGTGAGACAAAAAATTCTGGCCCTTATGTTGAATGGAAGGTCATTGATGAAGCAGCTGAAGATGATTGGGTCTAGAACACACCCTGAGGAACTCCAGCAGCAAAATCCTGGGGCTGAGATGATTGGCCTCCAGCAATCATACCCATTTTCTTTTGTGTGAGGCATGACTCCAACCAGTAGAGGGCTTCCTTCTGATTCCCAGTGACTTCAATTTCACTTATGTTCCTTGATGCCATACTTGATATCTTAGGCAGTTGCTCTCACCTCACCTCTGGAATTCAGCTCTTTTGTCCGTGTTTAAACCAAGGCTGAAATGAGCTTTGGAGTTGAGTGGTCCTGGCAGAACCTAAATTGAGTGTTGGTGAGCAGGTTATTGGTGAGTAAGTGCTGCTTGGTAGCACAGTCGATGACATTTTCCATCCTTTTGCTGATAATCTTTTAAATCTTTTAAATATCCTTTTGCTGATGATTGAGAGTAGATTGTGAGGCAATAATTGGCCAAATTGGATTTGTCCTACTTTTTGTAGGACAATTTTGATAGGACATAACCATGCAATTTTCCACATTGATGCAATCAGTTAAACTGGAGAGAGCAATGAGTCAGCCTCTTGCTTTCCTGCATGTAATACAAGGCGGTGTGGGCTACACACTCTGGAGGTACAGAGCAAAGAAAGATGTGTCACTTTATCCTTCAATATTGCACCGATCTTCAGGAACTATTACCCAGCTGGAAATATTGCAGGTCCTGTCTGGTGATGGTATTTACAATGAATACCTGAGGTTCTTCACTATTCTACTACTGCAGCATGTCAAAAACAGAGAAAGTAAAAACAATGTAAAACACACTAAGGGTGATTTTCATATAATCGCACAAGTGAGAAATTGGTGGGTGTGGAGGCCATTTGTTTTACACCCAGCACAAAGATTGTAATTTTAACTTGCAGTGATACCGGTGGTATTGGATTAGATGTCTGTTGAAGTTAATGAAAAGGACGTATAATGGACAATTGATCCTGCACTACCAACATTACACTACTGCCAATGTTGAAAGTGGGCAGCTTGCCTCTTCCGGAGGTTGAAAATTCTGCTCATTGTGTCCTGAAATTTAAATCTTCTGGATAAATCTGTGAACAACTTGGAAGAAACATCTGTGAGTTATTGAAAGCAATTTTGCTTTTACTTAAAGAAAAATGTTCAAAGAAAACTTTATTAGCTATAAAATATTGGAGATATAGAAGAAAAGGCTGACTGACGGCCAACTATCTTCTAATTGGTAATGAAAATCTATTTGTTTTCTAATAGATGTGACATAATAGGGGAGGCCTGATTGGAAAATTCAGATCTATGAAGAATCTGTTTATTTTGTGTTATCTGAAACATTTTAGACCTGATCAAGCCATGAAGTGTCACCCACATTGAAATCATCCTCCCACTACCGGTTCCTCTTTTTTTTTTGTTCCCTGTTGGAATGCAGTGACTCAGGAGGCTTTCCTTTGTCAGTCTGACCAGTGACCATCAACTGACAATCCAACAGTGGCTTCAAGACTTGTGTTCACATTAAAGATGATTCCCTTTGTTAGGATTCGGAAATCCCTTCAAAGGTTATCTGGGAGCCTGAGTAGTGAAAAGATAATGTCCTATAACTGATACAATACTGAGTGGAGAATTTAATATTTAGCATAAATATGAAACAAAGACAACAAGAAGCAGAATATTAAACAGATACTGAAAGGCGAGTGTAGTAGTTATATTACTGGACCAGTAATTCAGAAGCCTGAACTAACAATTTGGAGAACTCAGTTCAAAATAAATAGTTCAGTAAATCTGGAATAAAAAACTAGTATTAGGAATGGTGACCGTGTAACATCCAGTTTGCCATTTGGTTCACTAATGTACTTTATGGAAGGAAATCTGCTCTTCTTACCTGATCTGGTGTAGATGTGATTCCAGACTCACAGAAATGTGGTTGACTCTTAATTGCCCTCTGAAATGGCCTAGCAAGCCATTCGGTTGTTTAGGAGTTGGCTCACCACCATCTTCTCAAGGGAAATTGGGGATGGGTAATAAATGCTGGTCTTGCCAGTGACACCCACATTCTGTCTATTTCTATTTCATTCCACACTACTGCTCTTGTACCTATTACAACTGTGACGATCTTTGACCTGGAAGTAGTATAGGAAGGAAAATTTGTAATTTCTTTAAAATGCCAGTGAAATCTGTTATTGGCTTTAGTGTTGCTGAAAATTTGTGAATTGTCCTGATGAGTGCATGACAAAAAGCTTCGTCAAAAAATATCTCTTTTTTTCAGCAATACTCAAGTTCTGTACTATCAAGCAGAGTGTAGTGCTTAAATAGAACCATAGAGCCATGGAAAAGTTATGGAGCAGAAAGAAACCATTCAGCCCATTGTGTCAGCGCCAGCCAAAACGAGAAAAAATAGAAACTAGCCGTTCATTTTAATCCCACTTTCCAGCCCTGGTCCATAGCCTTGCAGGTTACAGCACTTCAGATGCAGATCCAGGTACCTTTAAATGAGTTGAGTGTTTCAGCTCAATCACAAATTAGGCAGTGAATTCCAGATGCCCACCATCCTCTAGGTGCAAAAGTTTTTCCTTATGTCCCCTCTAATCCTTCTACCAATCACCTTAAATCTATGCCCCATGGTAATTGACCCCTCAGCTAGGGGACGCAAGTCTTTCCTGTCTACTCCATCTCGGCCCCTCAAAATTTTGTACACCTCAGTTAGGTCACCCCTTAGCCTCCTCTGTTCTAAGGAAAACAACATTAACCTATCCAATCTCTCCAAATAGCTGCAATTTTCAAGCCCTGGAAACATTCCTGTAAATCTCCCCTGCACTCTCTCCAGAGCAATTATGTCCTTCCTATAATGTGGTGACCAGAACTGTACACAACATTCTAGCTGTGGCCTAACCAGTGTTTTATACAGTTCCATAAATACATCCCTGTTTTTGTGTTCAATATCTCATCCAATAAAGGAAAGTATTCCATATGTTTTCTTGACCACCTTGTCCACTGTCCTGCCACCTTCAAGGACCTGTGGGCATACACTCTAAGGTCTCTCACTTCCTCAACCCCTCTTATTAATTTCCCATTTATTGAGTATTCCTTTGCTTTGATTGCCCTCCCCAAATGCATTACCTCACACTCTTCTGGATTGAATTCCATTTGCCACTTCTCCATTCACTCAACCAAACCATTGAGATCATTCTGGAGTCGACAGCTATCCTCTTCACTATCAATTGCACATCAATTTTTGTGTCATCTGCAAATTTCCCAGTCATGCCCCCACATTTAAGTCTAAATCATTAATATATACAACAAATAGCAAGGGCCCCAACACTGAGCCCTGTGGAACACCACTGGAAGCCATTTTCCATTCGCAAAACATCCATTGACCATTACCCTGTTTCCTGTCACTGAGCCAATTTTGGATCTAACCTGCCACCTTCCCCTATATCCCAGGAGATCTCACTTTCCTGACCAGACTACCATATGGGACCTTGTTAAATTCCTTACTGAAATCCATGTTGACAACATCCACTGCAGTACACTCATCAATCCTCCTTGTTACTTCCTCAAAAAATTACATTAAGTTAGTAAGACACAATCTTCCCCTAACAGCACCATGCTGACTATCCCTGATTAGTTTGTGCCTTTCTGTGTGACAGTTTATCCTGTACCTCAGAATTGTTTCCAACAATTTTCCCACCACCAAAGTCAGACTGACTGGCCTATAAATGTCTGGTCTATCACTCACACCTTTTTAAAATAATGGTACAACGTTTGCAGACCTCCAATCCTCTGGTACCTTGCCTGTATCTAGTGAGGATTAGAAAATGTTCCTCAGAGCATCCATTATTTCCTCCCTGGCTTCCTTCAACAACCAGGGATACAATCCATCTGACCCTGGTGATTTATCCACCTTCAAGGATGCCAGTCCCTCCAGCGCTTCCTCTCTCACTATGCTTATTGTATCTAATATTTCACACTCCAACTCTTTAACTAGAGTGTCTGCATCATCCCTCTGCTTAGTGAAGTCAGAGACAAAGTACTCATTGAGAACTCTGCCCACATCTCCTGCATCAACCCACACGTTACCATATAAATCTCTGATAGGCCCTAACTTTTCCTTAGTTATTCCCTTGCTCTTAATGTACTGATAAAACATCTTAGGATTAACTTTGATTTTACCCTCTAATAGTTTTTAGTATCCTCTTTCGGCAGTCCTAATTTCTATTTTTATTTCACCCCTGTACCTTCTATACCCCTCTAGGCTTTCTACAGTATAAAGACTTCTGTGACTGTCATAAGCTTACTTTTACTGCTTTATCTTGGCCTGTATGCTTTTGGATAACCAGGGGGCTCTGGATTTGGCAGTACAACCTTTTTTCTTTGTGGGGACATGTATACACTGTGCCCATAGAATCTCATCTTTGAATGTCTCCCATTGATTTGACACAATTTTTCCTTCTAATTACCTAGAAAAACTCAGCAGGTCCGGCAGCATCGGCGGAGAAGAAAAGAGTTGACGTTTCGAGTCCTCATGACCCTTCGACAGTTCTGTCGAAGGGTCATGAGGACTCGAAACGTCAACTCCTGTCTTCTCCGCCGATGCTGCCAGACCTGCTGAGTTTTTCCAGGTAATTCTGTTTTTGTTTTGGATTTCCAGCATCTGCAGTTTTTTGTTTTTATTTTTTCCTTCTAATTGTTGTATCCAACCCACTCTCGCCAGCTCACCTCTCTGCTTTGTAAAAATTTGTCTTCCCCCAATTTAGAACTTTTACTCCTGTTCTATCTTTGTCCTTTTCCATAATTATATTAAATCTATATATTTTATGGTCAATATCTCCAAAATGGTCCCCCATGGCTACTTGATTCACTTGCCAATCTTCATTTTCCTACACTAAATTGAGAATTACATCCTCCTCTCATTGGGCTTGTTATGTGCTGGCTAAAAAAAATTCTCTTGAATGAAGTTCAAGAATTTTGCACCCTCTGTGCCCTTCACATTGTTCGTATCCCAAATGATATTAGGGTAGTTGAAGTTCCCAACAATTACTGCCCTATTGTTTTTGCACTCAGAAATCTGTCGACATAATTGCTTTTTAACTCCCTCTCATTATTTGTGGGTCTATAGTACACTGCTAGCAATGTGTCTGCCCTTTTCTTATTTCTGAGCTCAACCCACATGGCCTCATTTGAAGCTTCATTTAATGTATCATCTCTCCTCACAACTGTAATTGATTCTTTAACCAATAATGCCACGTCACTATCCTGTCTAAAAACTCACTAAATCTCCATTTCCCGTTCCCTGCTCTGAATTTGCCCTAGGTTCCCATCCTCCTGCCAATTTTGTTTATATGCCCCCGAACGGCACTAGCAAATCTCCCTGAAAGGATATTCATCCCAGTCCCATTCAGGTGCAGACCATCCAGCTTGTACAGGTCCCACCTTCCCCAGAACCAGTCCTAATGCCTCAGAAATCTGATGCCCTCCCTCCTACACCAGCTTTCAAGCCATGTGGTTATTCATTCAATTCTCCTACTTCTATACTTGCCTACATGTGGGACAGGAGTAACCCTGAGTTACTGCTTTAGATGTCCTGCTTTTCATTCTCCTTCCTAGCTCCCTAAAGTCTGCTTTCAGGACCTCATCCCCTTTCCTACCTAAGTCATTGGTACCAATGTGGACCATGACCTCTGGCTGATCACCCTCCCCCAGAAGAATGTCCTGCAACTGCAAGAATGTCTGTGACATCCTTGACCTTGGCACCGGGGAGACCACATGCCATCCTGGAGTCACATCTATGGTCACAGAAATACCTGTCTGATCCCATAACTAATGAACCCACTATTACTACTGCTCTTCACCTCTTCTTTCTCCCCTCCTGTACAGCAGAACTGCCTGTGGTACCACAAACCTGGCTCTGACTGCACTCTTCTGAAGAACCAACGCCCTCACTGGTATCAAAAACGGAAAACTGATTGGTGAGCAGGACCCCAGGGGACTCCTGCACTACCTGCCTAATTTTCCAGGACTGCCTGGCGGTCACCCATTCCCTTTCTGCCTCCAGGTTCCTAAGCTGCGGTATGACCACCTCTCTGAATGTGCTATCCACGTAGCCCTCAGCCTCGTGGATGCGCCACAGTGATTCCAGCTGCCGCTTGAGCTCTGAAACCTGGAGCTCAATGTTCCACAGCAGGTGACACTTCCTGCACATGTGGTTGTCTAGGGCACTGGTAGCATCCACAACTTCCCACATGTTACAAGACATGCACTCCACACAACCAAGCTGTCCTGCCATGGCTTCAATTTACTTTTCTTGCATTAATTTTATTTTACTTTGGTTTACTTATGTAACTTTATTTTACCTGGCCTCAACTTAACTTTATTTCCTCCTCTCACACTTTCCTCTAGGTGCTGCTGACCGCCTGGCTCAGGGCCTCTCCACTAGGTGCTGCTGACTGCCTGTCCCAGGGTCCTCTTCTCACATTATCCATTTTTTTTATTCATTCATGGGATGTGAGCTTTGCTGGCTGGGGCAACATTTATTGCCCATCCCTAATTGCCCTTGAGAAAGTGGTGCTGAGCTGCCTTCTTCAACCACTGCAGTCCATGTGGTATAGGTACACCAACAGTGCTGTTAGGAAAGGAGTTCCAGGATTTTGACCCAGCAACAGTGAAGGAATGGCAATATATTTCCAAGCCAGGATGGTGAGTGATTTGGAGAGGAACTTCCAGATGTTGCTGTTCCCATCTATCTGCTGCCCTTGTTCTTCTAGTTGGCACTGACTGCGAGTTTGGAAGGTGCTGTCGAAAGAGCCTTGGTGAATTCCTGCAGTGCATCTTGTTATTGGTGCACACTGCTGCTACTGTGTGTTGGTGGTGGAGGGAGTGAATGTTTGTGGATGTGGTGCTAATCAAGCGGGCTGCTTTGTCCTGGATGGTGTCAAGCTTCTTGAGTGTTGTGGGAGCTGCGCTCATCCAGGCAAATGGGGAGTATTCCATCACGCTCCTGACTTGTGCCTTGCCGATGGTGGACAGGTTTTGGGGAGTTAGGAGGTGGGTTACCCATTGTATGATTTCTAGCCTCTAACCTGCTCTTGTAGCCACAGTATTTATATGGCTAGTCAGTTCAGGTCCTGGTCAATGATAACCGCCAGGATGTTGATAGTGGGGGTTTTCAGTGAAGGCAATGCCATTGAACATCAAGGTGCGATAGTTCGATTCTCTCATGCTGGCAATGGTCATTGCCTGACACTTGTGTGGTGTGAATGTTCCTCACCGCTTGGCAGCCCAAGCTTGGATATTGTCCAGGTCTTGCTGCATTTGGACAGGGACTGCTTCAATATCTGAGGAGTCGCGAATGGTGCTGAACATTGTCCAATCATCAGCAAACATCCCCACTTCTGACCTTATGATGGAAGGAAAGTCATTGGTGAAGCAGCTTAAGATGGTTGGGCCGAGGGCACTACTCTGAGGAACTCCTGTGGTGATGTCCTGGAGCTGAGATGACTGATCTCCAACAACCGCAACCATCTTCCTTTGTGCTAGGTATAACTTCAACCAGCGGAAATTTCCATTACTCTAGTTTTGCAAGGGCTCCTTGATGCCACACTTGGTCAAATGCTGCCTTGATGTCAAGGGCAGTCACTCTCACCTCACCTCGGGAGTTCAGTTCTTTTGTCCATTTTTGAACTAAGGCTGTAATGAGGTCAGGAGCTGAGTGGCCCTGGCAGAACCCAAACTGGGCATCAGTGAGCAGTTTATTGCTAAGCAAGTGCTGTATTATAGCACTGTTGATGACCCCTTCCATTACTTTACTGATGATCAAGAGTAATCTGATGGGGCGGTAATTGTTGGGTTGGGTTTGTTCTGCTTTTTTGTGTAGAGGCTGCACTTGGGCAATTTTCCACATTGCCGGGTAGATGTCAGTGTTGTAGCTGTACTGGAACAGCTTGGCTAGGGGTGTGGCAAATCCTGGAGCACAAGTCTTCAGTACTATTGCCGGAATATTGTCAGGGCCCATACCTATTGCCTTCAGCCGTTTCTTGATATCATGTGGAGTAAATCAAATTGGCTGAAGACTGGCGTCTGTGATGCTGGAAACCTCTGGAGGAGGCCGAGATGGATCATTCAAACAGCATTTCTGGCTGAAGATTGTAGCAAATGCTTCAGCCTTACCTTTTGCACTGCTGTGCTGGGCTCTTCCATCATTGACGATGGGGATATTTGTGGAGCCTCCTCCTCCATTGAGTTGTTTAATTGTCCACCACCATTCATGACTGGATGTGGTAGGACTGCAGTGCTTAGGTTTTATCCGTTGGTTATGGGATCACTTAGCTCTGTCTATCACTTGCTGCATATGCTGTTTGGCACGCAAGTATTCCTGTATTATAGCTTCACCAGGATGACACCAAGAAATGGCTGACCAACTAAATACATACTTTGGTCTACACAAAGGAGGACACTAATAACATACCAGAAATATTGGGGAACACAGGGTTTAGTGAGAGGGAGGAACTGAAAGAAATCAGTATTAGTAGGGAAATGGTGTTGGGGAAATTGATGGGATTGAAGGCCGATAAGTTCCCGGGGCCTGATAATCTACATTCCAGAGTACTTAAGGAAGTGGCCCTGGAAATAATGGATGCATTGGTGGTCATCTTCCGAGATTCTATAGAGTCTGGAACAGTTCCTACAGATTGGAGGGTAGCTATTTAAAAATGGAGGCAGAGAGAAAATAGGGAATTATAGACTAGTCAGCCTGACGTTGGTAGTGGGGAAAATTCTAGAGTCTATTATAAAAGATTTAATAGCTGAGCACGTGGAAAACAGTAGCAGAATCAGACAGAGTCAGCATGGATTTACGAAAGGGAAATCATGCTTGAAAAATCTACTGGAATTTTTTGAGGATGTAACTAGTAGAATTGTTGAAGGGGAGCCAGTGGATGTGGTTTATTTGGACTTTCAGAAGGCTTTCGACAAAGTCCCACATAAAAGATCTGCGTGTAAAATTAAAGCATTTGGGATTGGGGGTAGTGTACTGAGATGGATAGAAAACTGGTTGGCAGACAGCAAACAAAGAGTAGGAATAAATGGGTCTTTTTCTGAATGGCAGGCAGTGACTAGTGGGGTACCGCAGGGATCAGTGCTGGGACCCCAGTTATTCACAATATATATTAATGATTTAGATGAGGAAATTAAAGTGTAATATCTCCAGATTTGCAGATGACACAAAGCTGATGGGAGGGTGAGCTGTCAGGAGGATGCAGAGATGCTTCAGTCTGATTTGGACAAGCTAAGTGGGCAAATGCATGGTAAATGCAGTACAGTGTGGATAAATCCACTTTGGTAGCAAAACAGGAAGACAGGTTATTATCTAAATGGCTATAAATTGAGAGAGGGGAATGTGCAACGAGACCTGGGTATTCTAGTACACCAGTCACTGAAGGTAAGCATGTAGGTGCAGCAGGTGGTAAAGAAGGCAAATGGTATGTTGGCCTTCATAGCCAGAGGATTCGAGTACAGGAACAGGGATGTCTTGCTGCAATTGTACAGGGCCTTGGTGAGACCACACCTGGAATATTGTGCACAGTTTTGGTCTCCTTATCTGAGGAAGGATGTACATGCTATAGAGGGATTGCAGCGAAGGTTTACCTGACTGATTCCTGGGATGGCGGGACTGACATATGAGGAGAGATTGAGTCAATTAGGATTATAATCGCTGGAGTTTAGAAGAATGAGAAGGGATCTCATAGAAACCAATAAAACTCAAACAGGACTAGACAGGGTAAATGCAGGAAGGATGTTCCCGATGGTGGGAGAATCCAGAACCAAGTGTCACAGTCTGAGGATACAGGGTAGACCATTTAGGACTGAGATGAGGAGAAATTTCTTCACCCAGAGAGTGGTGAGCCTGTGGAATTCGTTACCACAGAAAGTAGTTGAGACCAAAACATTGTACGTTTTCAAGAAGGAGTTAGATATAGCTCTTGGGGCAAAAGGGATCAAAGGATATGGGGAGAAAGTGGGAGCAGGCTATTGAGTTGGATGATCAGCTGTGATCATAATGAATGGCGGAGCAGGCTCAAAGGCCTGAATGGACTACTCCTGCTCCTAGTTTCTATGTTTCTATGACACCTCATTTTTAGATGTGCCTGGTGCTGCTCTTCATTGAACCAGGGTTGATCCCCTGGCTTGATGGTAATGGTTGAGTGGGGGATATGCCAGGCCATGAGGTTACAGATTGTGTTTGAGTACAATTCTGCTGCTGCTGATGGCCCATAGTACCTCAGTCTTGAACTGATAGATCGGTTCGAAATCTCTCCCATTTAGCGCAGTGGTAGTGCCACACAACATGACGGAGGGTATCCTTAATGTGAAGGCGGGACTTCGTCTCAACAATGACTGTGTGGTAGTCACTCCTACCAATACTGTCATGGGCAGATGCATCTGCGGCAGGCAGATTGGTGAGAATGAGGTCAAGTATGTTTTTCCTTCTTGTTGGTTCCCTCACCACCTGCCACAGCCCCAGTCTAGCAGCTGTGTCCTTTAGATCTCAGCCAGTAGTGGTTCTACCAAGCCATGGTGGATGGACATTGGTGATGGACATTGAAGTTCCCCATCTAGAGTACATTCTGCACCCTTGCCATCCTCAGTGCTTCCTGCAAGTGATGTGCAACATGAAGGAGTACTGATTCATCAGCTGAGGGAGGGCGGTACTTGATTATCAACAGGAGATATCCTTGCCCATGTTTAAGCTGATGCCATGGGACTTCATGTGGTTCAGAGTCAATGTTGAGGATACCAGGGCAACTACCTCACAACTTTATACCACTGTGCCGCCACCTCTGCTGGGCCTCCGGTGGGACCGGACATACCCAGGGATGGTGGTGTCTGGGACATTATCTGTAAGGTACGAGTCTGCGAGGACAACTATGTCAGGCTGTTGCTTGACTAGTCTGTGAGACAGCTCTCCCAATTTTAGCCCCCAGATGATACTAAGGAGGACTTGGCAGGGTCAACAGGGCTGCGATTGCCATTGTCGTTTTCATCCTTATTGTGACTTTGTGGTAGTTTATTACAGTTGAGTGGCTTGCTTGGCCATTTCAGAGGCAACTTAAGAGTCAGCCACATTGCTGTGGACCTGGAATCAGATATAGGCCAGACCAGATCAGGGTGACAGATTTCTTTCCCTAAAGGGGCATTAGTGAACCAGACGGGGTTTTACAACAATCAGACTTTTAATTCCAGATTTGTATTGAATCTGCCATGGTGGTATTCGAACCCAGGTTCGATTAGCAGTCCAGTGACAATACCACTACACCATCACCTCCTCTAGGTATTGCTGACTATCTGGCTCAGGGTTCTCTTCTGAAAGCCTCTCTCAAATATCATGGAACTTTATTGCACAAAAGGAGGCTACTCAGTCTGTTATTCCTGATTAACATCCCATCAAAAGTGCTTGTTGTCAGTGACTATGATTATGAGGATTTTGGGATGTCTGTAGTGTTTGGATCTTTGCTTCGTTCCCTGAATGAATTGTGGTGGGTGTGGGGTGGGGAGGGAGGCGGATTCTTCTGGAATATTTCCCGAATTCGCTTCTGCTTTTTTCATCTCTGGTCTTTTGCCTGTCCTGGGAGATTCTGCATTTGTGGGGTGGGCCATCTGTGTACCATATCTGGATGGTGTGGACTTTGTGGGCCTGAGGGTTCTTTTGTCTTTTCTTTTATATATTCTCCTATGTGAATATGAATATTTTCTTTGCTGAAGCAATGTGCTGATAGATATTGCTATGATGGACACTTGTTCTACTTTTTACAACTAAACAGTTTTCTTCATGGACAGAGCAACACCACAGAGCACTTCACAAGATAAGGATGTATTGAGCAGGAAGAAGAAAGGGAAGAATAGAGAAACAAAAAAAAGCAAATGAAACAAAAAAAGCTAAGAGATTTAATAGAGTTTTTTTTAATTATGGAGAGTTTTGATAGAATGAGTACAGAAAAACCTATTTGCTTTGTTTGGGAATCACAAATGAAGAATCATCAATTTGAAATTGTCACTGAGAGTGAGGAATAATTCCTTGACACAGTGGATTATTGCAGTTTCAGATGATTTGTCACAGCTAGTGGTTGAAGCAGAAACCACTGCAACTTTTTAAAGGGGAACCTGCATGAATATTTGAAGCAAAGGAAGATACAAGTGTATAGGGGCATTGAGAGGGCAGGGGGAGTAGTGGGACTATGTTTTAGATTGGCGTGGCAAAGAATTCCATTGACCGTTCACTCAGTGACTCAATCCTAATTTTATAATTAATCTTTGTGAGAATTCTGTGGGAGTGAAGGGTTTTGGTCCATTGCAATTTTGTTAGGGGACAGCTTTGGAATAATTTCCCCTTTTCTCACTTCTTGACTGACTGCAACAAAATGTATTTTAATGACAGTGTGTTTTAACCACTTGAGTGCTGGGACTTTCAAGGATAGGCACAAGTTTAGTTTTAGTGTAGTGTGGTTTTAAAGTGAATGACTGAATAAACGTTTATTTTCTCAACACCAAAAATGTAAATGCAACAAAACCCACTTCTCATTCACAAGACACACACAAAAGAAAAGGTGATTACAAGAAAAAAGTGGTGGCATGTACCGTTATCTTTAGAAGTGCGAGAAATCACTAGTACTTTAGTTCTTCAAGATGGTAATTGGAAGCGTTGCAGGCCTGATAATTCTGTTTTGGTTCACTGAAGAAAAAATTGTGGTTGGAGGTTTCTGATGATGTACTCACCAATAGCAGGAGAATGTAAGTTGAATTTTATTGCATTTTCTGCAATATTCAATTTGAAATGTTTTGTAATGTACTTTCACAAATTTAATGAATAATGTATACTTTTGGGAAAGAAAAGACTGGGTGGGTCTATTCCATTAGAATTCTAATGGGAATGATAGAGAGTAGCCCATTGGAATTCTGTGGGAGTGCTGGAAAGCAGTTTCATCTAGTAAAATGGGAGATAATGTAGAGCAGAGGAATGCAAGATACCCAGCCTCTGTTTCATTAGGGCTGTCCCATCAGGGCCAGGAACTGAGTACACCACAGCCAAGTTCTTCATATAGTTGGAGACAGGGCAGATTCCATGTATGAGCTGCAGCCTGTAATTTGCCTTCCCTCGCCTCAATCAGGATTGAAAACTGAGGCTCTGAACTAACTCTTTGAAGGATAAGGTAGCTTCTTTATTCCAAAACCAAACAAATGTCTAACTAAATGAATAAAAACAACTATTTGCAGCTCTGCAGCACCTTTAATGTGGGAAGACAGTCTGAGGTGTTTCACATGAGTGTAATCAAGAGAAGAAATAACATGGAGATAACGAAGGAGATATTATGATAAACAATCAGAAATTTGGCCAGAGAGGTTGGTTGTAAGGACAGTCTTAATAAGAGAAGAGGCAAAGAAGTCAGGAAGGAATTCCAGAACTTAGGGCCTAGGCGACTAAAGGCACAGCCACCAGTGATGGACTGAAGGGAGTGGGGGGGTACACAAGTTGGGGGACTGCAAAGACCTTGGAGGATTGTGGGGTTGAAGAATGTTTGAGAGGTAGAACTGAACAGAATCAGGTCAAAGCACTGCAGGAATTCACCAAGGCTCCTTAGACAGCACCTTCCAAACCCATGACCACTATAACCTAGAAGGACAAGGACAGCAGATAAAGGGGAACACAACCACCTGGAGGTTCCCCTCCAAGTCATTCACCTTTCTAACTTGGAAATATATCACCGTTCCTTCACTGTCGCTGAGTCAAAATCCTGGAACTCCCTTCCTAACAGCACTGTGGGTGTACATACACCACATGGACTGCAGCAGTTCAAGATGGCAGCTCACCACCACCTTCTCAAGGGCAATTAGGGATGGGCAACAAATGCTGGCCCAGCCAGTGAAGCCCACATCCCATGAATTATTGTTTTAAAAATTGGCCTCACTAGTCCATGCCAGACTTTATACTACATACAAGCCTCCGGCCACCCTATTTCATCTAACAATCCATAAGATACAAGAGGGAAAAGGCCATGGCAGGATTTGAACACTAGGATAAAGATTCTTAAAATTAAGGCATTGATGGGCCAGGATCCAATACAGCAAGCACAGGGGTTATGGGACTCGGTAAGCATTAGGATACCGACAGCTGTGTTTTGAATGATCTCGAGTGTATGGAGAGTGAAAGTTGTAAGGCTGGTCTGGAGAGCTTTAGAATAGTCAGGATTAGAGATAACAAAGACATGATTGAGTGTTTCAACAGCAGATGGCCTGACACAGGGGTGGAGACAGATAATGTTACAGAGGTGGAACTAGATAGATAGTCTTGGTGATATGGAATTGAAGATCAACTCAGAGTCAAACAGGCTGTCAAAGTTGCAAATAGCCTGGTGCAACCTGAGACAATGGCCAGAGGGGGAGAGCGAATTGGTGGCTGGGAAACAGTGTTTGTGGTGGGGTCCAAATACAACAGCTTCAGTCTTCCCAATTTTTAATAGGGGAAAATTTTGGACACTCCAGGATTGGATGTCAAACAGGCAGTTTGACAAATCAGAGGTAGTCTAGGGTTCGAGAGACGTGATGCTGAGATAGAACCGGGTGCCACCTGTGTATATGTGGAACCTGATGTTGTGTCTTTAGATGATTTCACTGAGGGGCAGTATATAGATGAGGAATAGGAATGAGTAAGGATAAGTCCTCAAGGGACACCAGAAGTAAGTGTGGGAGTGGGAAAAAGATGCTGGTTTACTTTAATAACCGAGAAACGTAAATAAAAGGGCCTCATTTTTTTTCGGAAGTCAGAAATTGTTGAAGATCAGCAGTAACTAATGCCTGTCCACGATATATAAAGACCATCATCTTGAGGTTCAGCTTTACTGAGAATGGAGAGAACCTGACCTTCAATTGAAAACAGTAATACAGAGAAAGAAATGAACATACCTCCCAGTGCAACCTGAAAATTGTTCATGACTGAGAATTTCTGACATTTGGAGATCAGAATTCCTGACATCAGTGGCTCTTTAAAAATATACTCTGTGTTGCTGCAAGAAGCACTTGGAATATTCAGTGTCAAAACATGAATTTCACAGCAGCTGTGTGGTACAGGATGGGCATTGAGAACAGAGGGGACTCACAGGAAGTGGAAGTATTAGAGACATTCAATACGTCAGCCAGCTTCCATCAAGAAAACTTGAGACAGTCAACATCTCAGGTATAATGTCTTTCTTAGAATTGAAGATATTACAAGTGAACAGCTTTAAAGAAGAAACAGGAGAAGGGGAAAATAGCAAGCACACACACACACACACACACATACACACAAATGCACGCATACACAAACACAACTCTATATACACACACACAACTCTATATACACACACAACCCTACACACACATACACACACACACACATACACACAACCCTACACATACACACACAACCTTACACACACAACCTTTCTCACACATGCACACACACAACCCTACACACACGCATGCACACACAAACACAATCCTACACATACACACAACACTACACACAGACATACACAACCCTACACACACACAACCCTACACACACACACACACACACACACAAAACAACCCTCCACATAGTGGTAAAGGGTAAAGGGCAGAAGTGATCTGTGCAGGAGACAATAGGAGAGAAATTAAAGATTTGTACAAAACCGGGGAGTGTGAAAAGAGTTAGAGGGAATCAGTAAGTGGCATGGTAAACAACATTTGAGCCCTGAGCTCACATTCTGACCTGCAAGCTCTCTGTTTGAGGGAAAGCCAAAGTGTGGAAGAAGTCTAGCAGGCACTTACATTGTTTTAAACAATCATGATCAATCAAAATGTGATGTATGAAAAAAGCACTAACATAATTCAGGGTAAAAGCAAAATACTGCGGATGCTGGAAATCTGAAACAGAAAAAAAAATAGCTGGAAAAACTCAACAGGTCTGACAGCATCTGCGGAAAGGAACACAGTTAACGTTTTCGAGTCTGAATCACTCTTCATCAGAATATAATTCAGGGGCTAATTTCCTAAGGATGGGGGGAAGCCATGTCAGCATAGGCAAGGTACATCAGATATATTTACACCCACTGCGTTTAATGAACAGAAAATTACAGGCAGCCTGTGTGTCCAAAATGCTCCAATATGTACTGTCATCAGGTAATGATTCCTTAACGCAATTTATAATATATTAAAAACCTATGCCTGTGCTGCTTCCTATCAATTTCTTTTAAATTACTATGAGCAGTATTTCACCCTTTTCGGGGGGGGGGGGTGGGGGCGGGGGGGAGCGTGGCGGTCGCCAAACGAAATATCGTGCAACTGCTCGCCCATTTTACACATCATTTTACACTTGAGCGGCTCGGGCATATGCCTGCCCATCAAGCTATAAGTTTTACCCTATGTCTATGTTTACATTGCAACTTTTGAGACTGTAATTACATTCCTTGACTGGTAGAGGCACTACTGCATCACTATTGACAGGAGCTGATGCCAATGACAGCGTGACAAGTTTACATCGGCAGTTTCCATTTTAAAAAAAGATATAGGAAGAAGCATTAAATTAAGAGCTTGGACTGAATTATATGTGTGTGTGTGTGCTGTGCAATTATCCCCCTGTCCTTTAATCCCAATTCTACTCAATACTATACTTTTTCAATGCAATATACACAATTGAGGTGTATTTCATTAATCTCCTGTCCATGGAATTGGTTTTTCCATCCAGAGTAGGATCTTGGATGCATTATCAGAACTATCCAATTTTATAAATGAAAGGCTCAGTACACTTCACCTGCAGCTCAGCTGTAACCAATATGCCACTTTATCAGCATTGATGCCCTGATGGAGATATTAAGGAAAATTTCTATTCTGACCTTGATGAAGTCCTCACTCACATCCCAAAAGAAGAAAAGGTCTTAAAGATCATCCTTCTAGGGGGCTTTAATGCCTGGGTTGGCCCTCATGCTGATGTCTGTAGAAGAACCATTTGGAAAAAAGGGGTAGAAAAACCAAAGCAAACGGTATCCTCCTGTTGACAAGGTGCACTCAAAATGGCCTCAAATATAACAAAAACCCTCTTCCACTAAAGGACAAATATAAAACCAAAAGGAGGCATCCTAGATCAAAGCACCGACACCTCCTGGATTATATCATTGTTTGAATCAAAGTGTATCACTTGATCCATGCACGGGAATGATGTCTGCTGGACAGATTGTCGACCCATTCGATTGGTGATGAACATCCACCTAGCACCAAGACATCACAAAATCCACAAGTCCAAGAGGAAGAAGATCAATGCCTGAGCCAAATGCTTTGGTCAGATTGATGAAAGCAATGAACAGTTCCAGGTGATGTTCTCAACATCAGCCCAATCGAAGAGAGGAATTCCAAATGCAGCTCACAACTAATCTGGAAATTCTTCACACATCCAACTCAATTCCAGAACAGTGGGATTCAGGAAAGTCAGCTGTGCTAAACTCCTGTGTCCACACCATTGGGTTCAAGCATCATAGTCACCAGGACTGGTTCAAGAAAGGCAATGCTGAAATATGTGGCCTCCTACAACAAAAATGAACAGCCTTTGTTGCCTATCAGAAGTCAAGATGGCAGCATTCCAACATCTCAGAAGCTGTTGCCCAAAGACAAACATGGAAGATAAAGGACATGTGGTGGGAAGAGAAAGCCCGAGAGATCCAACAATACTCTGACCATCATGATGTGCAAAGCTCTTTTGAAGCCACCAGGGCCATCCATAGACCAAGGTCAAATGGATAAAATCCCCTTCACTCACAAGATGGTATTTCCCTGCTTAATGATGACAATGCCATCTGTTAACACTGGAAAGAACATTCTCAACAACTCCTCAACCATGAATCCACAGTGGCAACCGATACTCTCTAGGCAATCGTTCAGTACCCTGTGGTAGCAACACCATCGATGGGAAGAGCTGCAGCCAGCCATCAAGCAGATGAAAAATAACAAAGCCTGTGGCCCCCAGTGGTATTCCAATGAAGTATTTAAAGCTTTTGCTCACATCAAGGCTCCATGCACTCATCTTACGGACTTGGGAGGAAAAAGAACTAATCCCACCCCCACCCCCTCCCCCAGCCCGCCCCACCAAGATTCTGTAACTATCTTCAAGAAGAGGGATTAATCATGCTGTGGAAAGTATCTCCTGTGGCTGAGGAAATCCTCCCAGAGACAATGTGGCTTTAAGACCTTCTAGAGAAACCTCTGACATGGTCTTTGTTGCCAGACAAATCCAGGAAAAATGTTGAGAACATCACCAGGAACTGTTCATTGCATTCATCAACCTGACTTAAGCATTTGACTCATTAACTGAAAGGCTTTTCTGGATTGTACTTCAAAGATTTGGATGTAAAGAAAATTCATCACAATCCTGCAACTGTTCATGATGGTATGAGTGCAACTGTATTGAGTGGGAGATCTGAAACAGTTGCCTTCAAAATCCTGTGTCCGGCAAGGATGCGTGATAGCCCCCATACTCTCTGCAATCTTCCTGACAGTGGCTATCACCTCAAAGATCAATTGTCCTCTGGCGTGAGTATTAAATACCCCTCTAGGTGAAAAACTCTTTATCCTCAAGCGGCTCCATGCCAAAACCAAACTGACCATAGACACACATGATCTACATTTTGCTGATGACTCCAGTGTCATTGCCCACTCTGCACCAGATTTGCAAGCCACTCTCGATCTCTCCAATTCTGCATACAAGAAACTGGGCCTGTCCTTAAATAAACAAAGCTTATATCAACCCACACCTGGCCAGTCAAATATTCCACTTCCCATATATGTTGAATTGGAGGCTCTAGAATATGTTGAGTACTCCCCATATCTTGGCAGCCATCTCTCTCAAAAGGCCACCATTGACAAGAAGATCTAACATTGGATTAGCTGAGCCAGCTCAGCCTTCTACAAACTATAGCAGCGAGTGTTTGACAACAAAGGCCTCTGCAGGTCAACAAAAGTCTGAGGGCAGAATTTTAGGTCCGTGTTCAGGCACGCATCTGACCCGATCGGACGTGAAATCGCGCGAGATGACATCAGACAAGCATCCTGATGTCATACCGCATCCACGCGATATTTTGGTCAGAAGAGCACCCTCCAACAATTAATATGCCGAGTAAGGCCATTAAAGTTGTGATTAACTCCGATTTTTCATGGTCCGTCCAACCTTACGGTTGGCGGACAGGCAAATCGGCCAGGCATTGTTCTTGAAACTTCACCCAAGGGCAGGATGAGATTTCTGTTACTAAATTTAAAAAAATAAAAATCTCTGGACAGCATTTTTATCATGTATATTTTTAGATGATTGATTGTGATGCATGAACATTTTTTTCATGATTTTTAAAACTATTTATTGGTTTTTAAGTCTTCAGCTCCCTGAGCAGCTCTCTGCCTTCAGGAGCTTTCTGCTAGCGCCTGCCCGCACCCACACTTACGTCAGCACCCACCCTCCTCCTGCCCCCCCCGGCAGCACTGAGCATTTTGGCATGCCATTAATTGGCCAGCCAGCGTGGAATCACGGTCTGGGGTCGATTGTGGTCAGTGGTCCTTTCCCTGGCCACTCCTGGGCCCACTGATCGCGTCCGCGCACTGACCTAAAAATCCTGCCCCTAGTGAGCAGAGCAGTTGTCATCAACACACTCCTGTACTGCAGTGAGACCTGGGGTGTATCAAAGACACATAACAGCACTAGAGCAATTGCATCAGCAATGTCTTTGCCCATCCTCTGGATTCAATGCAAGGACCATAAAACTATCACTAGTGTCTTTCTTGAAGCCAGCTCCACAAGTATTTAGCCAAAACTCCTGAAAAATCAACTTCAATGGACTGGACACGATATCCAGATGACTGAAAGATGTCTCACCCACTAAGTCCTGTTTTCTCAACTCCCAAATGGCAAGTGTACTGGGGGAGAACAAATAAAATGTCCCAAAGACACTCTGATGGTCTCCTTGAAGCACGGCACTATTGACATTAATGACTGGGAGAAGCTTGCTACCAATTGTTCAAAATAGCAAGAACTTGTCGATCAAGCTGCATTGCGCTTTGAGTTGCAATGACTTAATGATGAGGCGAACTAAGGCAGAGAAGGAAAGAAAAGGGAACAAATCCTGCATTCCAGATCCCACAACCTCAGGAGATCTTGCCCCAAGAGCTCAATAATCTGTGTGTCAAAAATCAGTCATTTCAGTCATGTGGAGAGCCATGGCAAAAACTTAGACCATGAGAAGACAACATCTGCAAATCGAGGAACAGCCAACAATTAACTATGCTGTGTGCATTAATTTCAAACATTGTAGAAATTCAAATGTCGTTTGAGAAGGAAATGCAATATATAAAACAGTTTCACAATTGCCGTTACCTCAGGCATAGAACATTAGATCCAAATTTGCACATATCTCAGAAATTGATCTCATCCTAGACTTAGCCCAGGCAACTCACAAGCTCAAATCAGTTATAGAAGTCAAGCATAGATTCAAATAGATCAACAGTAAACTCAACCAAATCAAATCAGGAAAAAGTCAAACATATCAATCAGACTCTTAACAGATTACCATTTATTCAGCACAGTAACTGTACAGAGTCACTGTTTGTTCAGGGTAAGGGTCACGCACTGCAAATGCACAGATTCACTGTTTAATCAGGATAAAGGTCACGCACTGTAACTGTACAGAGTCACTGTTTATTCAGGGTAAGGGTCACACACTGTAACTGTAAATATTCACTCTTTATTCAGGGTAAGGGTCACACACTGTAAATGTACAGAATCACTGTTTAGTCAGGGTAAGGGTCACTTACTGTAATTATACAGACTCACTGTTTATTCAGGGTAAGGGTCACGCAATGTGACTATACAGACTGTTTATTCAGGGTAAGGGTCTCGCAGTGTAACTGTACAGACTCACTGTTTATTCAGGGTAAGAGTCACACACTGTAACTGTACAGAGTCACTGTTTATTCAGGTTAAGAGTCACACATTAAAACTATACACAGTCATTGTTCATTCAGGGTAACTGTCATGTACTGTAACTAGACAGAGTCACTGTTTATTCAGGGTCAGAGTCACACACTGTAACTGTACAGAGTCACTGTTTATTCAGGTTAAGAGTCACACATTAAAACTATACACAATCATTGTTTATTCAGGGTAAGGGTCGCGCAATGTAACTATACAGAGACGCGGCTAATTCAGGGTACGTGTCACACACTGTACCTGTACGTACTCACTGTTTATTCAGGGTAAGGGTCACGCAGTTTAACTGTACAGAGTCATTTTTTATTCAGGATTAGGGCCACGCAACGTAACTATACAGACTCACTGTTTATTCAGGGTAAGGGTCAGGAACAGTAACTATACACAGTCACCATTTATTCAGAGGAAGGATCACGCACTGTAACTGTACCGACTCACTCTTTATTCAGGATAAGTGTCACGAACTGTAACTATAAAGACACACTGTTTATTCAGGGTAAGAATCATGCACTGTAACTATACAGACTCATTGTTTATTCAGGGTAAGGGTCATGCATTGTAACTATACAGAGTAATGTTTATTCAGAGGAAGCATCACGCATCGAAAATATACATACTGAATGTCTATTCAGAGAAACGATCACGCATTGTAATTATGCAGCAACACTGTTTATTCAGGGTAAGGGTCACGCACTGTAACTGTACGTAGTCACTGTTTATTCAGGGTAAGGGTCACACACTGTAACTGTAAATGCACACTCATTATTCAGGGTAAGTGTCGCACAATGTGACTATTCAGATCCACTCTTTATTCAGGGTAAAGGTCACACACTGTAACTGTACAGAGTCACTTTTATTCAGAGTAATGGTCACGCGGTGTAACTATACAGACTCTTATTTTCAGGGTAAGGGTCACGCACTGTAAATGTACACAGGTACTGTTTATTCAGGGTAAGCGTCACAAATTATCACTATACACAGTCATTGTTTATCGAGGGTAAGGGTCACGCAACGTAACTATACAGAGTCACTGTTAATTCACGGTAAGTGTCACACACTGTAACTGTACAGACTCTCAGTTTATTCAGGTTAAGGGTCACGCCCTGTAACTATACAGAGTTACTGTTTATTCAGGGTAAGGGTCAACGTTGTAACTATATAGGGTCACTGTTTATTCAGGGTAAGGGTCATGCACTGTAACTGTACATAGTCACTGTTTATTCAGGGTAAGGGTCACGTGCTGTAATTGTACAGGCTCACTGATTATTCAGGGTAACGGTCATGCATTGTAACTAGACAGAATCACTGTTTATTCAGGGAAAGGGTCATGCACTGTAACTGTACAGAGTCACTGTTTATTCAGGTTAAGGGTCACACATAACTGTACACAGTCACCATTTATTCAGGGTAACGGTCACACATAACTATACAGAGTCACTGTTTATTCAGGGTAAGGGTCACGCATTGTAACTGTACCAACTCACTATTGATTCAGGATAAGGCTCACACACTGTAACTGTACAGGCTCACAATTTATTCAGGGTAAGGGTCACACACGGTGACTGTACAGACTCACTGCTTATTCAGGTTAAAGGTCACACATAATAACTATACACAGTCACTGTTTATTCAGGGTAAGGGTCTCACATTATCACTATACACATTCATTGTTTATTCAGGGTAAGGGTCACACGCGGTAACTGTACAGACTCACTGTTTATTCAGGGTAAGGGTCACAAATTATCACTATACACATTCATTGTTTATTCAGGGTAAGGGTGACACACGATAACTGTACAGACTCACTGTTTAATCAGGGTAAGGGTCACGCATTGTAACTGTACAGACTCACTGTTTATTCAGGGTGAGTGTCACGCAATGTAACTGGACAGAGTTACTGTTTATTCAGAGGAAGGTTCACGCGCTGTAACTATAAAGAGTCATTGTTTATTCAGGGTGAGGGTCATGCGGTGTAACTGCAGACTCACTGTTTATTCAGGATAAGGGTCACGTGCTGTAACTGTACAGACTGACTGCTTATTCAGGGTAAGGGCCATGCACTGTAACTAGACAGACTCACTGTTTATGCAGGATAATGGTCACATACTGTAACTGTACAGAGTCAGTGTTTATTCAGGGTAATGTTCTCGCTCTGTAACTGCACAGAGTTATCGTTTATTCAGGATAAGGTTCACGCACTATAACTATAAAGAGTCACTGTTTATTCAGGGTAAAGATCACACGCTGTAACTATACAGACACACTGTTCATTCAGGGTAAGGGTCACGTGCTGTAATTGTACAGGCTCACTGATTATTCAGGGTAATGGTCATGCATTGTAACTAGACAGAGTCACTGTTTATTCAGAGAAAGGGTCATGCACTATAACTGTACAGAGTCACTGTTTATTCAGGTTAAGGGTCACACATAACTGTACACAGTCACCGTTTATTCAGGGTAAGGGTCACACATTATCACTATACACAGTCATTGTTTATTCAGGGTAAGGGTCACACAGTGTAACTATACAGGGGCACTGTTTATCCATGTTAAGGGGCACACATTATAAGTATACACAGTCACTGTATATTCAGGGTAAGAGTCACACATTATCACTATACACAGTCATTGTTTATTCAGGGTAAGGGTCACACAATGTAACAATACAGAGTCACTGTTAATTCAGGGTAAGGGTCACATACGGTAACTCTACAGACTCACTGTTTATTCAGGGTAAGGGTCACGCAATGTAACTGTACAGAGTTACTGTTTATTCAGAGGAAGGGTCACGCGCTGTAACTGTACATAGTCACTATTTATTCAGGGTGAGGGTCACGTGGTGTAACTCTGCAGACTCACCGTTTATTCAGGATAGGTATCACGCGCTGTAACTGTACAGGCTGACTGCTTATTCAGGGTAACGGCCATGCACTGTAACTAGACAGAGTCACTGTTTATTCAGGGTATGAGTCACGCATTGTAACGGTACAGAGTCACTGTTTATTCAGGTTAAGGGTCACACATTATCACTATACACAGTCATTGTTTATTCAGGGTAAGGGTCACACAATGTAACTATAAAGAGGCACTGTTAATTTAGGATAATTGTTACACATGGTAACTGTACAGACCCACTGTTTATTCAGGGGAAGGGTCACGTAACGTAACTATACAGAGTTACTGTTTATTCACAGTAAGGGTCACGCACTGTAACTGTAAATATTCACTCTTTATTCAGGGTAAGGGTCACGCACTGTAACTGTGCAGAGTTACTGTTTATTCAGGGTAAGGGTCAACGTTGTAACAATATAGAGTCACTGTTTATTCAGGCTAAGGGTCATGCACTGTAACTGTACATAGTCACTGTTTATTCAGGGTAAGGGTCACACAGTGTAACTAGAGAGAGCTACTGTTTATTCAGGGTAAGGGTCACACATTATAACTATACAGAGTCACTGTTTATTCAGGGTAAGGGTCACGCATTGTAACTGTACCGAATCACTATTGATTCAGGATAAGGCTCACACACTGTAACTGTACAGACTCACAATTTATTCAGGGTAAGGGTCACGCACTGTGACTGTACAGACTCACTGCTTATTCAGGTTAAAGGTCACACATAATAACTATACACAGTCACTGTTTATTCAGGGTAAGGGTCACACATTATCACTATACATATTCATTGGTTATTCAGGATAAGGGTCACACACGTTAACTGTACAGACTCACTGTTTATTCAGGGTAAGGGTCACGCATTGTAACTGTACATAGTCACTATTTATTCAGGGTGAGGGTCACGTGGTGTAACTCTGCAGACTCACCGTTTATTCAGGATAAGGGTCACGCGCTGTAACTGTACAGGCTGACTGCCTATTCAGGGTGACAGTCATGCACTGTAACTAGACAGAGTGACTGTTTATTCAGGGTATGAGTCACACACTGTAACGGTACAGAGTCACTGTTTATTCAGGTTAAGTGTCATACTTTATCACTATACACAGTCATTGTTTATTCAGGGTAAGGGTCACACAATGTAACTATGCAGAGCCACTGTTAATTTAGGATAATTGTCACACACGGTAACTGTACAGACTCACTGTTTATTCAGGGTAAGGGTCACCCACTGTAACTGTAAAGAGTTACTGTTTATTCAGCGTAAGGGTTACGCAATATATCTCTACAGAGTCAATGTTAATTCAGGGTAAGTGTCACACACGGTAACTGTACAGACTCACTGTTTATTCAGGGTAAGGGTCACCCACTGTAACTGTAAAGAGTTACTGTTTATTCAGCGTAAGGGTTACGCAATGTATCTCTACAGAGTCAATGTTAATTCAGGGTAAGTGTCACACACGGTAACTGTACAGACTCACTGTTTATTCAGGGTAAGGGTCACACACTGTAACTGTAAATATTCACTCTTTATTCAGGGTAAGGGTCACGCACTGTAAATGTACAGAATCACTGTTTATTCAGGGTAAGGGTCACGCACTGTAATTATACCGACTTACAGTTTATTCAGGGTAAGGCTCATGCAATGTGACCATACAGACTCACAGTTTATTCAGGGTAAGGGTCACGCAGTGTAACTGTATAGACTCACTGTTTATTCAAGGTAAGGGTCACGCAATGTGACTATACAGATTCACTGTTTATGCAGGATAAGGGTCATGCACTGTAACTGCACAGACTCACAGTTCATTCAGGGTAATGGTCATGCATTGTAGCTAGACAGACTCACGGTTTATTCAGGGTAAGAGTCACACATTAAAACTATACACAGTCATTGATTATTCAGGGTAAGGATCAAGCAGTTTAACTGTACAGAGTCATTGTTTATTCAGGGTGTGGGTCAGGAACAGTAAGTATACACAGTCACCATTTATTCAGAGGAAAGATCACGCACTGTAACTATACATACTCACTGATTATTCAGAGGAAGGATCACGCACTATAACAATACATATACACTTTTTATTCAGAGGAAGGATCACGCACTGTAACTATACAGAGCCAATGTTTATTCAGGATAAGTGTCACGAACTGTAACTATAAAGACACACTGTTTATTCAGGGTAAGGGTCACGCATTGTAACTATACAGAGTCACTGTTTATTCAGAGGAAGCATCACGCATCGAAAATATACATACTCAATGTCTATTCAGAGGAATGATCACGCATTGTAATTATGCAGCATTACTGTTTATTTAGGGTAATGGTCACGTACTGTAACTGTACAGAGTTACTGTTTATTCAGGGTAAGGGTTACACAATGTAACTCTACAGAGTCCATGTTAATTCAGGGTAAGTGTCACACATGGTAACCGTACAGACTCACTGTTTATTCAGGGTAAGGGTCACGCAATGTAAATATAAAGTGTCACTGTTTATTCAGGGTAAGGGTCATGCACTGTAACTGTACATAGTCACTGTTTATTCAGGGTAAGGGTCACACAGTGCAACTAGAGAGAGCCACTGTTTATTCAGGGTAAGGGTCACACATTATAACTGTACAGAGTCACTGTTTATTCAGGGTAAGGTTTACGCATTGTAACACTACCGAATCACTATTGATTCAGGATAAGGCTCACACACTGTAACTCTACAGACTCACAATTTATTCAGGGTAAGGGTCACACACAGTGACTGTACAGACTCACTGCTTATTCAGGTTAAAGGTCACACATAATAACTAGACACAGTCAAAGTTTATTCAGGGTAAGGGTCACACATTATCACTATACACAGTCATTGTTTATTCAGGTTAAGGGTCACACAATGTAACAATAGAGAGTCACTGTTAATTCAGGGTAAGGGTCACACACGGTAACTGTACAGACTCACTGTTTATTCAGTGTAAGGGTCACGCAATGTAACTGTACAGAGTTACTGTTTATTCAGAGGCAGGGTCACGCGCTGTAACTATAAAGAGTCATTGTTTATTCAGAGTAAGGGTCACGCACTGTAACTGTACATAGTCACTATTTATTCAGGGTGAGGGTCACCCACTGTAACTGTACAGAGTTACTGTTTATTCAGGATAAGTGTCACGAACTGTAACTATGAAGGCACACTGTTTATTCAGGGTAAGAATCATGCACTGTAACTATACAGACTCACTGTTTATTCAGGGTAAGGGTCACGCATTGTAACTATACAGAGTAATGTTTATTCAGAGGAAGCATCACACATCGAAAATATCCATACTGAATGTCTATTCAGAGGAATGATCACGCATTGTAATTATGCAGCATCACTGTTTATTCAGGGTAAGGGTCACACACTGTAACTGTACCGACTCACTGTTTGTTTAGGGTAAGGGTCACACACTGTAACTGTGCATAGTCACTGTTTATTCAGGGTAAGGGTCAACGTTGTAACGAAAGGGAGTCACTGTTCATTCAGGGTAAGGGTCACAAATATAACTGTAAATACACACACATTATTCAGGGTAAGTGTCACGCAATGTGACTATAGAGACCCACTGTTTATTCAGGGTAAGGGTCACGCACTGTAAATGCAAAGAGTCACTCTTTATTCAGGGTAAAGGTCACACTCTGTAACTGTACAGAGTCACTGTTTATTCAGAGTAATGGTCAGGTGGTGTAACTGTACAGACTCTTTTTTTCAGGGTAAGGGTCATGCATGGTAATTGTACAGAGTCACTGTTTCTTCAGGGTAACGGTCATGCATTGTAACTATACAGAGTCACTGTTTATTCAGGGTAAGGGTCATGCACTGTAACTGTACAGACTCACTATTTATTCAGGGTAAGGCTCACCCACGGTAATTGTACAGACTCACTCTTAATTCAGGTTAGGTTTCACGTGTTGTAACTATACAGAGTGACTGTTTATTTAGGGCAAGGATCACGCACTGTAACTATACAGACTCACCGTTTATTCAGGGTAAGGGTCTCGCTCTGTAACTGTACAGAGTTATTGTTTATTCAGGGTAAGGGTCACGCACTATAATTATAAAGAGTCACTGTTTATTCAAGGTAAAGTTCACACGCTGAAACTATACAGACACACTGTTTATTCAGGGTAAGCATCACTTGCTGTAATTGTACAGGCTCACTGATTATTCAGGGTAATGGTCATGCCTTGTAACTAGACAGAGTCACTGTTTATTCAGGGAAAGGGTCACACACTGCAACTGTACAGAGTCACTGTTTATTCAGGTTAAGGGTCACACATTATAACTATACCCAGTCACTGTTTATTCAGGGTAAGGGTCACACAATATAACAATACAGAGTCACTGTTTATTCAGGGTAAGGGTCACACAATATAACAATACAGAGTCACTGTTAATTCAGGGTAAGGGTCACACACGATAACTGTACAGACTCACTGTTTATTCAGGGTAAGGGTCACGCAATGTAACTGTACAGACTTACTGTTTATTCAGAGGAAGGATCAAGTGCTGTAACTATAAAGAGTCATTGTTTTTTCAGGGTCAGGGTCATGCACTGTAACTGTACTTAGTCACTATTTATTCGGGGTGAGGGTCACGCAGTGTAACTCTGCAGACTCACTGTTTATTCAGGATAAGTATCACGCGCTGTAACTGTACAAGCTGACTGCTTATTCAGGGTAATGGCCATGCACTGTAAGCAGACAGAGTCACTGTTTATTCAGGGTATGAGTCACGCACTGTAAATGTACAGAGTCCCTGTTTATTCAGGTTAATGGTCACACATTATCACTATACACAGTCATTGTTTATTCAGGGTAAGGGTCACACAATGTAACTATACAGAGCCACTGTTAATTTAGGATAATTGTCACACACAGTAACTGTACAGACCCACTGTTTATTCAGGGGAAGAATTACGTAACGTAACTGTACAGATTTACTGTTTATTCAAGGTAAGGGTTACGCAATATAACTCTACAGAGTCACTGTTAATTCAGGGTAAGTGTCACACACTGTACAGACTCACTGTTTATAAAGGGCAAAGTTCACGCACTGTAACTGTACAGAGTTACTTTTTATTCAGGGTAAGGGTCACGCGCTGTAAAAATAAAGAGTCACTGCTTATTCACTAAGGGTCACGCACTGTAATTATACTGAATCACTGTTTATTCAAGGCAAGGCTCACGCAGTGTAACTGTACAGACTCACTGTTTGTTCAGGGTAAGGCTCACCCACGGTGACTGTACAAACTCACTCTTAATTCAGGTTAGGTTTCACGCACTGTAACAGTACAGACTCACTGTTTATTCACGTTAAGGGTCATACATTAAACCTATACATAGTCATTGTTTATTCAGGGTAAGGGTCACGCACTGTAATTATACTGAATCACTTTTTATTCAAGGTAAGGGTCACGCAGTGTAACTGTACAGACTCACTGTTTGTTCAGGGTAAGGGTTACTCAACGTGACTATACAGATTCACTGTTTATGCAGGATATGGGTCATGCACTGTAACTGTACAGACCCACTGTTCATTCAGGTTAACAGTCATGCACTGTAACTAGACAGAGTCACTGTTTATTCAGGTTAAGAGTCACACTTTAAAACCATACACAGTCTTTGTTGATTCAGGGTAAGGGTCACGCAATGTAACTATACAGAGTCACTGCTAATTCAGGGTACGTGGCACACAGTGTACCTGTACATACTCACTGTTTATTCAGGGTAAGGGTCAAGCAGTTTAACTGTACAGAGTCATTGTTTATTCAGGGTTAGGGCCATGCTATGTAACTATACAGAGTCACTGTTTATTCAGGGTAAGTGTCACGCACTGTAACTATACAGACTCACTGTTTATTGAGGGTAAGCGTCAGGAACAGTAAGTATACACAGTCACCATTTATTCAGAGGAAGAATCACGCACTGTAACTATACATACTCACTGATTATTCAGAGGAAGGATCACGCACTGTAACTATACAGAGTCAATGTTTATTCAGTATAAGTGTCACGAACTGTAACTATAAAGACACACTGTTTATTCAGGGTAAGAATCATGCACTGTAACTATACAGACTCACTATTTATTCAGGGTAAGGGTCACGCATTGTAACTATACAGAGTCACTGTTTATTCAGAGGAAGCATCACGCATCGAAAATATATATACTCAATGTCTATTCAGAGGAACGGTCACGCATTGTGATTATGCAGCATTACTGTTTATTCAGGGTAAGGGTCACGCACTGTAACTGTACCGACTCACTGTTTATTTAGGGTAAGGGGCACACTCTGTAACTGTACAGACTCACTGTTTATGCAGGATAAGGGTCACACACTAACTATACGGAGTCACTGTTTATTCAGGGTAAGGGTCACGCGGCGTAACTATACATACTCACTGTTTATTCAGGTAAGGGGTCAAGCACTGTGACTGTAGAGACTCACTGTTTATTCAGCGTAACGGTCATGCACTGTAATGCTAAAGAGTCACTGTTTATTCAGGGTAAGGGTCACACAATGTAACTATAAAGATTCACTGTTAATTCAGGGTAAGTGTCACACATTTTAACTGTACATACTGTTTATTCAGGGTAAGGGTCACGCATTGTAACTGTACAGTGTTACTGTTTATTCAGGGTAAGGGTCAACGCTGTAACTATATAGAGTAACTGTTTATTCAGGGTAAGATTCACACACTGTAACTGTACATAGTCACTGTTTATTCAGGGTAAGGGTCACACAGTGTAATAGAGAGAGCCACTATTTATTCAGGGTAAGGGTCATGCACTGTTACTGTACCGACTCACTATTTATTCAGGGTAAGGCTCACCCACGGTAACTGTACAGACTCACTCTTAATTCAGGTTAAGTTTCACGCACTGTAACTGTACAGACTCACTGTTTATGCAGGATAAGGGTCACATACTGTAACTGTACAGAGTCACTGTTTATTCAGGGTAAGGGTCACGCACTATAACTATAAAGAGTCACTGTTTATTCAGGGTAAGGGTCACGTGCTGTAATAGTACAGGCTCACTGATTATTCAGGGTAACGGTCATGCATTGTAACTAGACAGAGTCACTGTTTATTCAGGATAAGGGTCATGCACAGTGACTGTACAGACTCACTGTTTATTCAGGTTTAGGGTCACACATTATCACTATACACAGTCACTGTTTATTCAGGGTAAGGGTCACACAATGTAACAATAGAGAGTCACTGTTAATTCAGGGTAAGTGTCACACTCGGTAACTGTACAGACTCACTGTTTATTCAGAGTAAGGGTCACGCAATGTAACTGTACAGAGTTACTGTTTATTCAGAGGCAGGGTCACGTGCTGTAACTATAAAGAGTCATTGTTTATTCAGGGTAAGGGTCACGCACTGTAACTGTACATAGTCACTATTTATTCAGGGTGAGGGTCACGTGGTGTAACTCTGCAGACTCACCGTTTATTCAGGATAAGGGTCATGCGCTGTAACTGTACAGTCTGACTGCTTATTCAGGGTAGCGGCCATGCACTGTAACTAGACAGAGTGACTGTTTGTTCAGGGTATGAGTCACGCACTGTAACGGTACAGAGTCACTGTTTATTCAGGTTAAGTGTCATACTTTATCACTATACACAGTCATTGTTTATTCAGGGTAAGGGTCACACAATGTAACTATGCAGAGCCACTGTTAATTTAGGATAATTGTCACACACGGTAACTGTACAGACTCACTGTTTATTCAGGGTAAGGGACACCCACTGTAACTGTACAGAGTTACTGTTTATTCAGGATAAGTGTCACGAACTGTAACTATAAAGACACACTGTTTATTCAGGGTAAGAATCATGCACTGTAACTATACAGACTCACTGTTTATTCAGGGTAAGGGTCACGCATTGTAACTATACAGAGTAATGTTTATTCAGAGGAAGCATCACACATCGAAAATATCTATACTGAATGTCTATTCAGAGGAACGATCACGCATTGTAATTATGCAGCATCACCGTTTATTCAGGGTAAGAGTCACACACTGTAACTGTACCGACTCACTGTTTGTTTAGGGTAAGGGTCACACACTGTAACTGTGCATAGTCACTGTTTATTCAGGGTAAGGGTCAACGTTTTAATGAAAGGGAGTCACTGTTTATTCAGGGTAAGGGTCACGCACTGTAACTGTACACAGTCACTGTTTATTCAGGGTAAGGGTCACAAATATAACTGTAAATACACACACATTATTCAGGGTAAGTGTCATGCAATGTGACTATAGAGACCCACTGTTTATTCAGGGTAAGGGTCACGCACTGTAAATACAAAGAGTCACTCTTTATTCAGGGTAAAGGTCACACCCTGTAACTGTACAGAGTCACTGTTTATTCAGAGTAATGGTCAGGTGGTGTAACTGTACAGACTCTTTTTTTCAGGGTAAGGGTCATGCACGGTAATTGTACAGAGTCACTGTTTCTTCAGGGTAACGGTCATACATTGTAACTATACAGAGTCACTGTTTATTCAGGGTTAGGATCATGCACTGTAACTGTACAGACTCACTATTTATTCAGGGTAAGGCTCACCCACGGTAATTGTACAGACTCACTCTTAATTCAGGTTAAGTTTCACGCATTGTAACTATACAGAGTGACTGTTTATTTAGGGCAAGGATCACGCACTGTAACTGTACAGACTCACTGTTTATTCAGGGTAAGGGTCTCGCTCTGTAACTGTACAGAGTTATTGTTTATTCAGGGTAAGGGTCACGCACTATAATTATAAAGAGTCACTGTTTATTCAAGGTAAAGTTCACATGCTGTAACTATACAGACACACTGTTTATTCAGGGTAAGCGTCACGTGCTGTACTTGTACAGGCACACTGATTATTCAGGGTAATGGTCATGCATTGTAACTAGACAGAGTCACTGTTTATTCAGGGAAAGGGTCACACATTATAACTATACCCAGTCACTGTTTATTCAGGGTAAGGGTCACACATTATCACTATACACAGTCATTGTTTATTCAGGGTCAGGGTCACACAATATAACAATACAGAGTCACTGTTAATTCAGGGTAAGGGTCACACACGATAACTGTACAGACTCACTGTTTATTCAGGGTAAGGGTCACGCAATGTAACTGTACAGACTTACTGTTTATTCAGAGGAAGGATCACGCGCTGTAACTATAAAGAGTCATTGTTTTTTCAGGGTCAGGGTCACGCACTGTAACTGTACTTAGTCACTATTTATTCGGGGTGAGGGTCACGCAGTGCAACTCTGCAGACTCACTGTTTATTCAGGATAAGTATCACGCGCTGTAACTGTACAAGCTGACTGCTTATTCAGGGTAATGGCCATGCACTGTAAGCAGACAGAGTCACTGTTTATTCAGGGTATGAGTCACGCACTGTAAATGTACAGAGCCCCTGTTTATTCAGGTTAATGGTCACACATTATCACTATACACAGTCATTGTTTATTCAGGGTAAGGGTCACACAATGTAACTATACAGAGCCACTGTTAATTTAGGATAATTGTCACACACAGTAACTGTACAGACCCACTGTTTATTCAGGGGAAGAGTTACGTAATGTAACTGTACAGATTTACTGTTTATTCAAGGTAAGGGTTACGCAATATAACTCTACAGAGTCACTGTTAATTCAGGGTAAGTGTCACACACGGTAACTGTACAGACTCACTGTTTATAAAGGGTAAAGGTCACGCACTAACTGTACAGAGTTACTTTTTATTCAGGGTAAGGGTCACGCGCTGTAAAAATAAAGAGTCACTGCTTATTCACTGTAAGGGTCACGCACTGTAACTGTGCAGAGTCACGGTTTATTCATGGTAAGGGTCACACACTGTAACTGTAAATATTCACTCTTTATTCAGGCTAAGGGTCACGCACTGTAAATGTACAGAATCACTGTTTATTCAGGGTAAGTGTCACGCACTGTAATTATACTGAATCACTGTTTATTCAAGGTAAGGCTCACGCAGTGTAACTGTACAGACTCACTGTTTGTTCAGGGTAAGGCTCACCCACGGTGACTGTACAGACTCACTCTTAATTCAGGCTAAGTTTCACGCACTATAACAGTACAGACTCACTGTTTATTCACGTTAAGGGTCACACATTCAACCTATACATAGTCATTGTTTATTCAGGGTAAGGGTCACGCACTGTAATTATACTGAATCACTTTTTATTCAAGGTAAGGGTCACGCAGTGTAACTGTACAGACTCACGGTTTGTTCAGGGTAAGGGTCACTCAATGTGACTATACAGATTCACTGTTTATGCAGGATATGGGTCATGCACTGTAACTGTACAGACCCACTGTTCATTCAGGTTAACAGTCATGCACTGTAACTAGACAGAGTCACTGTTTATTCAGGGTAAGAGTCACACACTGTAACTGTACAGAGTCACTGTTTATTCAGGGTATGGGTCACGCACTGTAATTATACCAACTCACTGTTTATTCAGGGTAAGGGTCACGCAATGTGACCATACAGACTCACAGTTTATTCAGGGTAAGCGTCACGCAGTGTAACTGCACAGACTGACTGTTTATTCAGGGTAAGGGTCACGCAATGTGACTATACAGAGTCACTGTTTATTCAGGGTAAGAGTCACACACTGTAACTGTACAGTGTTTATTCAGGTTAGGAGTCACACATTAAAACTATACACAGTCATTGTTTATTCAGGGTAAGGGTCACGCAATGTAACTATACAGTATCACTGCTAATTCACGGTATGTGTCACACACTGTACCTGTACATACTCACTGTTTATTCAGCGTAAGGGTCACGCAGTTTAACTGTACAGAGTCATTGTTTATTCAGGGTAAGGGTCAGGAACAGTAAGTATACACAGTCACCATTTATTCAGAGGAAAGATCACGCACTGTAACTATACATACTCACTGATTATTCAGAGGAAGGATCACGCACTATAACAATACATAGACACTTTTTATTCAGAGGAAGGATCACGCACTGTAACTATACAGAGTCAATGTTTATTCAGTATAAGTGTCATGAACTGTAACTATAAAGACACACTGTTTATTCAGGGTAAGAATCATGCACTGTAACTATACAGACTCACTGTTTATTCAGGGTAAGGGTCATGCATTGTAACTATACAGAGTAATGTTTATTCAGAGGAAGCATCACGCATCGAAAATATACATACTGAATGTCTATTCAGAGGAACGATCACACATTGTAATTATGCAGCATTACGGATTATTCAGGGTAAGGGTCACATACTGTAACTGTACCGCCTCTTTGTTTAGGGTAAGGGTCACGCACTGTAACTGTACATAGTCACTGTTTATTCAGAGTAAGGGTCAATGTTGTAACTAAAGAGAGTCACTGTTTATTCAGGGTAAGGGTCACGCAATGTAACTGTACAGAGTTACTGTTTATTCAGGGTAAGTGTCACACACTAACTGTACAGAGTTACTGTTTATTCAGGGTAAGGGTCACAAAATGTAACTGTAAATACACACACATTATTCAGGGTAAGTGTCACGCAATGTGACTATACAGACCCACTGTTTATTCAGGGTAAGGGTCACGCACTGTAATTACAAAGAATCACTCTTTATTCAGGGTAAAGGTCACACTCTGTAACTGTACAGAGTCACTGTTTATTCAGAATAATGGTCAGTTGGTGTAACTGTACAGACTCTTTTTTTCAGGGTAAGGGTCACACATGGTAATTGTACAGTGTCACTGTTTATTCTGGGTAACGGTCATGCATTATAACTATACAGAGTCACTGTTTATTCAGGGTAAGGTTCATGCACTGTAACTGTACAGACTCTATTTATTCAGGTTAAGGCTCACCCACGGTAATTGTACAGACTCACTATTAATTCAGGTTAAGTTTCACGCGCTGTAACTATACAGAGTGACTGTTTATTTAGGGCAAGGATCACGCACTGTAACTGTACAGACTCACTGTTTATTCAGGGTAAGGGTCTCGCTCTGTAACTGTACAGAGTTATTGTTTATTCAGGGTAAGGGTCACGTACTCTAACTATAAAGAGTCACTGTTTATTCAGGGTAAAGTTCACATGCTGTAACTATACAGACACACTGTTTATTCAGGGTAAGCGTCACGTGCTGTAATTGTACAGGCTCACTGATTATTCAGGGTAATGGTCATGCATTGTAACTAGACAGAGTCACTGTTTATTCAGGGAAAGGGTCACACACTGCAACTGTAGGAGTCACTGTTTATTCAGGTTAAGGGTCACACATTATAACTATACCCAGTCACTGTTTATTCAGGGTAAGGGTCACACATTATCACTATACACAGTCATTGTTTATTCAGGGTAAGGGTCACACAATGTAACTATACAGGGTCACTGTTTATTCACATTAAGGGGCACACATTATAAGTAGACACACTCACTGTTTATTCAGGGTAAGGTCACACATCATTACTGTACACAGTCATTGTTTATTCAGGGTAAGGGTCACACAATATAACTATACAGGGTCACTGTTTATTCACGTTAAGGGGCACACACTATAAGTATACACAGTCACTATTTATGCAGGGTAAGGGTCACACATTATCACTATACACAGTAATTGTTTATTCAAGGTAAGGGTCACGCAATATAACAAAACAGAGTCACTGTTTATGCAGAGTAAGGGTCACACGTTATCACTATACACAATCATTGTTTATTCAAGGTAAAGGTCACGCAATATAACAATACAGAGTCACTGTTAATTCAGGGTAATGGTCACACACGGTAACTGTACAGACTCACTGTTTATTCAGAGTAAGGGTCACGCAATGTAACTGTACAGAGTTACTGTTTATTCAGAGGAAGGATCACGCGCTGTAACTGTAAAGAGTCATTGTTTATTCAGGGTAAGGGTCATGCACTGTAACTGTACATAGTCACTATTTATTCAGGGTGAGGATCACGCGGTGTAACTCTGCAGACTCACTGTTTATTCAGGATAAGTATCACGCGCTGTAACTGTACAGTCTGACTGCTTTTTCAGGGTAATGGCCATGCACTGTAAATGTACAGAGTCACTGTTTATTCAGGTTAAGGGTCACACATTATCACTATACACAATCATTGTTTATTCAGGGTAAGGGTCACACAATGTAACTATACAGAGGCACTGTTAATTTAGGATAATTGTCACACACGGTAACTGTACAGACCCGCTGTTTATTCAGGGGAAGAGCCACCTAATGTAACTGTACAGATTTACTGTTTATTCAAGGTAAGGGTTGCGCAATATAACTCTACAGACTCACTCTTAATTCAGGTTAAGTTTCACGCACTGTAACCGTACAGACTCACTGTTTATTCACGTTAAGGGTCACACATTATAACTATACATAGTCATTGTTTATTCAGGGTAAGGGTCACGCCATGTAACTATACAGATTCACTGTTAATTCAGGGTAAGTGTCACACACTGTAACCGTACAGACTCACTGTTGATTCAGGGTTAGGGCCACACAATGTAACTATACAGAGTCACTGTTTATTCAGGGTAAAGGTCAGGAACAGTAACTATACACAGTCATTATTTATTCAGAGGCAGTATCACGCACTGAAACTATACATACTCACTTCTTATTCAGAGGCAGCATCATGCACTGAAAGTGTATATACTCAATGTTTATTCAGAGGAAGGATCACGCACTGTAACTATACAACACCACACTTTATTCAGGGTAATGGTCGCACACTGTAAATGGATCGACTCACTATTTATTCAGGGTAAGGCTCACACACTATAATTGTACACACCCACACTTTATTCAGGTTAAGGTCACGCACGGTGTCTGTACAGACTCAGTGTTATTCAGGTTAAGCTTCATGCACTGTAACAGTGTCACTGTTTATTCAGAGGAAATATCATGCACTGTAACTATACAGACTCAGTGTTTATTCAGGTAAGGGTCACGCATTATTAATATACAGTATCAATGTTTAATCAGAAGAAGCATCGCACACTGAAAATAGACATACTCAATATCTAATCAGAGGAACAATCATGCACTGTAACTGTACAGCATCACTGTTTATTCAGGGTAATGGTCACGCCCTGTAACTGTACCGACTCACTTCTATTCGGGGTAAGGCTCACAAAATGTAACTGTACAGACTCACGCTTTATTCATGGTAAGGGTCACGCATGTTGATTGTACAGACTCAATGTTTATTTAGGTTAAGATTCATGCACTACAAATTTACTGAGTCACTGTTTATTTAGGGTAAGGGTCACGTACTGTAATTGTACAGACTCAGTGTTTATGCAGGGTAAGAGTTACACACTGTAATGTACAGAGTCACTGTTTATTCAGGGTAAGGGTCCAACACTGTAAGAGTAAATACTCACTCTTTATTCAGGGTATGTGTCACGCAATGTAACTATACAGATCCAAAGTTTATTCAGGGTAAGGTTCACACACTAAATGTACAGACTTACTGTGTATTCAGGGTAAGGGTCACGCACTGTAACTGTACAATTTTACTGTTTATTCAGGGTAAGGTCATGCGCCTTAATTATAAATAGTCACTGTTTATTCACGGAAGTGTCACATGCTGTTACTGTACAGAGTCACAACCAAAAACAGTATTACCTGGAAAAACTCAGCAGGTCTGGCAGCATTGGCGGAGAAGAAAAGAGTTGACCTTTCGAGTCCTCATAACCCTTCAACAGAACTAGGTGAATCCAAGGAAGGGGTGAAATATAAGCTGGTTTAAGGTGTGTGTGTGGCGGGGTGGGTGGGGGGTGGGGTGGTTTGGGTGGGGGGAGAGAAGTGGAGGGGGATGGTGTGGTTGTAGGGACAAACAAGCAGTGATAGAAGCAGATCATCAAAAGATGTTACAGACAACAGAACAAAAGAACACATAGGTGTTGGTGATATTATCTAAACGAATGTGCTAATTAAGAATGGATGGTAGGGCACTCAAGGTATAGCTCTAGTGGGGGTGGGGGGGAGCATAAAAGATTTAAAAATATTTAAAACTAATGGAAATAGGTGGGAAAAGAAAAATCTATATAATTTATTGGAGAAAACAAAAGGGAGGGGGAAGAAACAGAAGGGGCGGGGATGGAGGAGGGAGCTCAAGACCTAAAGTTATTGAATTCAATATTCAGTCCAGAAGGCTGTAAAGTGCCTAGTCGGAAGATGAAGTGTTGTTCCTCCAGTTTGCGTTGGGCTTCACTGGAACAATGCAGCAAGCCAAGGACAGACATGTGGTCAAGAGAGCAGGGTGGAGTGTTAAAATGGCAAGTGACAGGGAGGTTTGGGTCATTCTTGTGGACAGACCGCAGGTGTTCTGCAAAGTGGTCACCCAGTTTACGTTTGGTCTCTCCAATGTAGAGGAGACCGCATTAGGAGCAACGAATGCAGTAGACTAAGTTGGGGGAAATGCAAGTGAAATGCTGCTTCACTTGAAAGGAGTGTTTGGGCCCTTGGACGGTGAGGAGAGAGGAAGTGAAGGGGCAGGTGTTGCATCTTTTGCGTGGGCATGGGGTGGTGCTATAGGAGGTGGTTGAGTAGTATGGGGTGATGGAGGAGTGGACCAGGGTGTCCCGGAGGGAACGATCCCTACGGAATGCCGACAGTGGGGTGAAGGGAAGATGTGTTTGGTGGTGGCATCATGCTGGAGTTGGTGGAAATGGCGGAGGATGATCCTTTGAATGCGGAGGCTGGTGGGGTGATAAGTGAGGACAAGGGGGACCCTATCATGTTTCTGGGAGGGAGGAGAAGGTGTGATGGTGGATGTGCGGGAGATGGGCTGGACACGGTTGAGGGCCCTGTCAACGACCGTGGGTGGAAAACCTCGGTTAAGGAAGAAGGAGGACATGTCAGAGGAACTGTTTTTGAAGGTAACATCATCGGAACAGATGCGACGGAGGCGAAGGAACTGAACGAATGGGATGGAGTCCTAACAGGAAGCGGGGTGTGAGGAGCTGTAGTCGAGGTAGCTGTGGGAGTGGGTAGGTTTGTAATGGATATCGGTGGACAGTCTATCACCAGAGATTGAGACAGAGAGGTCAAGGAAGGGAAGGGAAGTGTTAGAGATGGACCACGTGAAAACGATGGAGGGGTGAAGATTGGAAGCAAAATTAATAAATTTTTCCAAGTCCCGATGAGAGCATGAAGCAGCAGCGAAGTAATCATCGATGTACCGGAGAAAGAGTTGTGGAAGGGGGCCGGAGTAGGACTGCAACAAGGAATGTTCCACATACCCCATAAAGAGACAGGCATAGCTGGGCCCCATGCGGGTACCCATAGCCACACCTTTTATTTGGAGGAAATGAGAGGTGTTGAAGGAGAAATTGTTCAGTGTGAGAACATGTTCAGCCAGACGGAGGAGAGTAGTGGTGGATGGGGATTGTTCGGGCCTCTGTTCGAGGAAGAAGCTAAGGGCCCTCAGACCATCCTGGTGGGGGATGGATGTGTAGAGGGATTGGACATCCATGGTGAAGAGGAAGCGGTTGGGGCCAGGGAACTGGAAATTGTTGATGTGACGTAAGGTGTCAGAGGAACCACGGATGTAGGTGGGAAGGGACTGGACAAAGGGAGAGAGAAGGGAGTCAAGATAACGAGAAATGAGAACTGTGGGGCAGGACCAAGCTGACACGATCGGTCTACCGGGGCAGGAGCAAGCTGACATGATCGGTCTACCGGGGCAGGAGCAAGCTGACATGATCGGTCTACTGGGACAGTTCTGTTTATGGATTTTGGGTAGGAGGTAGAAGTGGGCCGTCCGAGGATGGGCGACTATCAGGTTGGAAGCTGTGGGAGGAAGATCCCCAGAGGAGATGAGGTCAGTGACAGTCCTGGAAACAATGGCTTGATGTTCAGTAGTGGGGTCATGGTCCAGGGAGAGGTAGGCGGAAGTGTCTGCGAGTTGACACTCAGCCTCCGCGAGATAGAGGACAGTGCGCCAGACAACAACAGCACCACCCTTGTCAGCGGGTTTGATCACAATGTCAGGGTTGGACCTGAGAGAATGGAGTGCAGTAAGTTCAGAGAGAGAGAGATTAGAATGGGTGAGAGGAGCAGAGAAATTGAGATGCCTAATGTCGCGCCGACAGATCTCAATGAAAAGATCAAGAGAAGGCAAGAATCCAGAGGGAGGGGTCCACGTGGAGGGAGAATATTGGAGGTGGGTGAAAGGATCCATTGAACGGGGAGAGGACTCCTGCCCAAAGAAGTGAGCCCGGAGATGAAGACGGCGGAAGAAGAGTTCAGCATCGTGCCGAGGTGAGGGCGTAAGGGTATGAAACTAAGTCCTTTGCTGAGCACTGAACGTTCAGCATTGGAGAGGGGAAGGTCAGGGGGTATAGTGAATACACGGCTGGGGCTGGGATTGGAAGATGGGGTGGGGACGGAGGGACAGGCAGGGGAGGAGAGTCCTAGATGTGTGTTGGTGTCAATGAGTTGTTGGAGCTTGCGTTCCTTAGCACTTGAGAGAAAGAGGAAAAGTTTCTTGTTGAGGCGTCGGATGAGACGAAGAATAAAATGAAACTGGGGGCACGCACAGCTTTGAAAAAGGGTACAGTGGTGCTGCTGGAGGGAGAGGTCGAGTGTGTTCATATGGCGGCGCATGGCACTGAGTGTGGATCTCAGAATGTGACGGGAACAGCAGTCCGAGAATAGTTTTATGTCCCGGAGATACCTGTAATCCTGGGTGGGTTCGAAACAGGAGGGGTGGAATTTCAGTTGAAATCCACGTGGGGTAAGTCGGAGACAGAGACAGTCACTGAGAAAGGAGATATGGCTGTGAAAGCGGGTTTTAGTAAACATCTTGTCAAATACCAGGAGAGAAATGGAAAGCAATGAGGTGAGCAAGGCAAAAGAGAGATACGGAAATCTTGTCGCAGAGACGAACAAAACTTCTTCAAGGAAGGCATTTCTTGAAGAGCAGTGGCAGTCAATTAAACAGAGATAAAAACAAAAAAACTGCAGGTGCTGGAAATCCAAAACAAAAACAGGATTACCTGGAAAAACTCAGCAGGTCTGGCAGCTTCGGCGGAGAAGAAAAGAGTTGACGTTTGCAAGTGAAATGCTGCTCACTTGAAAGGAATGTTTGGGCTTTTGGACGGTGAGCAGAGAGGAAGTGAAGGGGCAGGTGTTACATCTTTTGCGTGGACATGAATTTGTGTGGGCGTGAAGCAGCATTTCACTTTTTATTCAGGTTAATAGTCATGCACTGTAATTATTCAGACTCACTGTTTATTCAGGGTAAGGGTCCACGCACTGTAACTGTACAGAGTCACTGTTTATTAAGGTTAATGTTCACACATTATAAATATACACAGTTAATGTTTATTTAGGGTAAGCATCACAATTTATCAATATACAAAGTCATTGTTTATTCAGGGTAAGGTTCACACAATGTAACTATACAGAGTAACCGTTAATTCAGGATAATTGTCACACATGGTAACTGTACAGACTCACTGTTTATTCAGGGTAAGGTTCAAGCAATGTAATTGTACAGAGTTACTGTTAATTCAGGGTAAGGGTCACATGCTGTAACTATAAAAAGTCACTGTTTATTCAGGGTAAAGGTCATGCGCCTTAATTATAAATAGTGACTCTTTATTCAGGGCAGTGTCACACGCTGTAACAGTCTATTCAGGGTAAGGTCACGCGGTGTAACTATACAGACTCACTATTTATTCAGGATAAGGGTCACGCACTGTAACTGTACACACTCACTGTTCATTCAGAGTAACAGTCATGCAGTGTAACTAGACAGAGTCCCTGTTTATTCACGTTAAGGGTCACACATTATAACTATACATAGTCATTGTTTATTCAGGCTAAGGGTCACGAAATGTAACTATACAGATTCACTGTTAATTCAGGGTAGATATCACACAATGTAACCGTACAGACTCACTGTTGATTCAGGGTTAGGGCCATGCAATGTAGCTATACAGACTCAGTGTTTATTCAGGTAAGGGTTACGCATTGTAAATATAAAGAGTCAATGTTTATTCAGAGGAAGCATCACACACCAAAAATATACATACTCAATGTCTAATCAGAGCAATGATCATGCACTGTAACTGTACAGAATCACTGTTTATTCAGGGTAACAGTCACACACTGTAACTGTACTGACTCACTATTTATTCAGAGTTAGGCTCAAACACTGTAACTGTACAGACTCACTTTATTAAGGGTAAGGGTCACGCATGTTGACTGTACAGTCTCATTGTTTATTCAGGTTAAGGTTCACGCACGATTTACTGAGTTACAGATTATTTAGGGTAAGTATCACGCACGGTAATTGTACAGTTTCAGTGTTTATGCAGGGTAAGGGTCACACACTGTAATGTGCAGAGTCACTGTTTATTCAGGGTAAGGGTCACCCACTGTAACTGTACAGAGTTACTGTTTATTCAGGGTAAGGGTCATGCACCTTAATTATAAATAGTCACTGTTTATTCAGGGAAATGTCACACACTTTAACTGTACAGAGTCACAGTCTATTCAGGGTAAGGGTCACATGGTGTAACTATACAGAGTCACTTTTTATTCAGGGAAAGGTTCACGCACTGTAACTGTACAGACTCAGTGTTTAGGCAGGGTAAGGGTCACACACTGTAATGTACAGAGTCACTGTTTCTTCAGGGTAAGGGTCACCCACTGTTTATTCAGGGTAAGTGTCACGCAATGTAACTTTACAGACCCAAAGTTTATTCAGGATAAGGGTCACACACAGTAAATGTACAGACTCTGTTTATTCAGCGTAAGGGTCACACACTGTAACTGTACAGGGTCACAGTCTATTCAGGGTAAGGGTCACGTGGTGTAACTGTACAGACTCACTTTTTATTCAGGGTAAAGTTCACGCACTATAACTGTACAGACTCACTGTTTATTCAGGGTAACGATCATGCACTGTAACTATACAGACTGACTGTATTCAGGGTATGGGTCCACGCACTGTAACTGTACAGAGACACTGTTTATTAAGATTAAGGTTCACACATTATAAATATACACAGTCACTGTTTATTTAGTGTAAGCGTCGCAATTTATCACTATACACAGTCATTGTTTATTCAGGGTAATGGTCAAGCACTGTAAATGTACAGACTCACTGTTTATGCAGGCTAAGAGTCACACACTGTAATGTACAGATTCACTGTTTATTCAGGGTAAGTGTCACACACTGTAACTGTAAATACTCACTCTTTATTCAGGGTAAGTTTTACGCAATGTAACTATTCAGACCCAATGTTTATTCAGGGTAAGGTTCACGCACTGTAACTGCACAGATTTACTGTTTATTCAGGGTAAAGGTCATGCACCTTAATTATAAATAGTCACTGTTTATTCAGGGAAGTGTCACATGCTGTAACTGTACAGAGTCACAGACTATTCAGGGTAAGGGTCACGCGGTGTAACTATACAGACTCACTGTTTATGCAGGGTAAGGGTCACACTCTGTAATGTACAGAGTCACTGTTTATTCAGGGTAAGGGTCACCCACTGTAACTGTAAATACTCACTCTTTATTCAGGGTAAGTGTTACGCAATATAACTATTCAGACCCAAAGTTTATTCAGGGTAAGGTTCACACATGATAAATGTACAGACTCACTGTTTATTCCAGGTAAGGGCCCCGCACTGTAACTGTACAGAGTTACTGTTTATTCAGGATAAGGGTCACACGCCTTAAATTTAAAGAGTCACTGTTTATTCAGGAAAGTGTCACACACTGTAACTGTACAGAGTCACTGTATATTCAGGGTAAGGGTCACGCGGTGTAACTGTGCAGACTCACTTTATATTCAGGGTAAGGGACACGTGGTGTAACTGTACAGACTCACTGTTTATTCAGGATAAGTGTCCACGTACTGTAACTGTACAGAATCACTGTATATTAAGGTTAAGGTTCACACATTATAAATATACACAGTCACTGTTTATTTAGGGTAAGCATCACAAATTATCACCGTACACAGTCATTGTTTATTCAGGGTAAGGGTCACACAATGTAACTAAGCAGAGTAACTGTTAATCCAGGGTAAGGGTCACACACGGTAACTGTACAGACTCACTGTTTATTCAGGGTAAGGGTCACGCAATGTAATTGTACAGAGTTACTGTTAATTCAGGGTAAGTGTCACACACTGTAACTATGAAGAGTCACTGTTTATTCAGGGTAACGGTCATGCACTTTAACTAGACAGAGTCATTGTTTATTCTGGGTAAGATTCATGCACTGTAACTGTACAGAGTCACTGTATATACAGGTGAAGGGTCACATATTATCACAATACACAGTCACTGTTTATTCAGGGTAAGGGTCACGCAATGTAACTATTCAGAGTCACTGTTTATTCAGGGTAAGGGTCACACACTGTAACTGTAAATTCTCACTCTTTATTCAGGGTAAGTGTCACGCAATGTAACTGTACAGACCCAAAGTTTATTCAGGGTAAGGGTCACCCACTGTAACTGTAAATACTCACTGTTTATTCAGAGTAAGGGTCATGCACCTTAATTATAAATAGTCACTTTTTATTCAGGGAAATGTCACAAGCTGTAACTGTACAGAGTCACAGTCTATTCAGGGTAAGGGTCACACGGTGTAACTATACAGAGTCACTTTTGATTCAGGGAAAGGTTCACGCACTGTAACTGTACAGACTCAGTGTTTAGGCAGGGTAAGGGTCACACACTGTAATGTACAGAGTCACTGTTTCTTCAGGGTAAGGTTCACCCACTGTAACTGTAAATACTCACTGTTTATTCAGGGTAAGTGTAACACAATGTAACTATACAGACCCAAAGTTTATTCAGGATAAGGGTCAGACACAGTAAATGTACAGACTCACTGTTTATTCAGGGTAAGGGTCACACACTGTAACTGTACAGAATCACTTTTTATTCAGGGTAAGGTTCACGCACTATAACTGTACAGACTCACTGATTATTAAGTGTAACAGTCATGCACTGTAACTATACAGATTGACTTTTTATTCAGGGTATGGGTCCACGCACTGTAACTGTACAGAGACACTGTTTATTAAGATTAAGGTTCACACATTATAAATATACACAGTCACTGTTTAGTTAGTGTAAGCATCACAATTTATAACTATACACAGTCATTGTTTATTCAGGGTAAGGGTCACACACTGTAACTGCACAGATTTACTGTTTATTCAGGGTAAGAGTCTCACACTGTAACTGCACAGATTTACTGTTTATTCAGGGTAAGAGTCACACACTGTAACTGCACAGGTTTACTGTTTATTCAGGGTAGGAGTCACGCACTGTAACTGCACAGATGCACTGTTTATTCAGGGTAATGGTCACGCACTGTAACTGCACAGATTTACTGTTTATTCAGGGTAAGTGTAACGCAATGTAACTATACAGACGCAAAGTTTATTCAGGATAAGGGTCAGACACAGTAAATGTACAGACTCTGTTTATTCAGGGTAAGGGTCACACACTGTAACTGTACAGAATCACTTTTTATTCAGGGTAAGGTTCACGCACTATAACTGTACAGACTCACTGATTATTAAGTGTAACAGTCATGCACTGTAACTATACAGATTGACTGTTTATTCAGGGTATGGGTCCACACACTGTAACTGTACAGAGACACTGTTTATTAAGATTAAGGTTCACACATTATAAATATACACAGTCACTGTTTAGTTAGTGTAAGCGTCACAATTTATAACTATACACAGTCATTGTTTATTCAGGGTAAGGGTCACACACTGTAACTGCACAGATTTACTGTTTATTCAGGGTAAGAGTCACGCACTGTAACTGCACAGATTTACTGTTTATTCAGGGTAGGAGTCACGCACTGTAACTGCACAAATGCACTGTTTATTCAGGGTAATGCTCATGCACTGTAACTGCACAGATTTACTGTTTATTCAGGGTAAGGGTCATGCACCTTAATTATAAATAGTCACTGTTTATTCAAGGAAGTGTCACACGCTATAACTGTACAGAGTCACAGTCTATTCAGGGTAAGGATCACACGGTGTAACTATACAGACACACCGTTTATGCAGTGTAAGGGTCACACACTGTAATGTACAGAGTCACTGTTTATTCAGGGTAAGGGTCACACACTGTAACTGTAAATACTCAATCTTTATTCAGGATAAGTGTCACAAAATGTAACTATACAGACCCAAAGTTTATTCAGGATAAGGGCCACATACTGTAACTGTACAGAGTTACTGTTTATTCAGGATAAGCGTCACATGCCTTAAATTTAAAGAGTCACTACTTATTCAGGGAAGTGTCACACACTGTAACTGTACACAGTCACTGTATATTGAGGGTAAGGGTCCCGCGGTGTAACTGTAGAGACTCACTTTTTATTCAGGGTACGTTTCACGCACTGTAACTGTACAGAGTCACTGTTTATTAAGGTTAAGGTTCACACATTATAAATATACACAGTCACTGTTTATTTAGGGTAAGCGTCACAAATTACCACTGTACACAGTCATTGTTTATTCAGGGTAAGGGTCACACAAAGTAACTAAACAGAGTAACTGCTAATTCAGGGTAAGGGTCACACACGGTAACTGTACAGACTCACTATTTATTCAGGGTAAGGGTCACGCAATGTGATTGTACAGAGTTACTGTTAATTCAAGGTAAGGGTCAATGCTGTAACTATAAAGAGTCACTGTTTATTCAGGGTAAGGGTCACGCACTGTATCTGTAAAGAATCACTGTTTATTCAGGGTAAGAGTCACATGGTGTAACTAGACAGAGTCATTGATTATTCAGGGTAAGGGCCACGCACTGTAACTGTACAGAGTCACTGTTTATTCAGGGTAAGCATCACGCAATGTAACGATACAGAGACACTGTTTATTCAGGGTAAGGTTTATGCACTGTAACTGTACAGACTCACTGTTTATGCAGGATAAGGGTCAGACACCATAACTGTACAGAGTCACTTTTTATTTAGGATAAGGTTCATGCAATCTAACTGTATGGAGTTACTGTTTATTCAGGGTAATCGTCACGCGCAGTGACTAGAAAGACTCACTGCTTATTCAGGGTAACTGTCACACACTGTAACTGTACAGAGTCACTGTTTATTCAGGGTATCGTTCACGCGGTATAACTATACAGGCTCATTGTTTATTCAGGGTAAGGATCATGCATAGTAACTGTACAGGCTCGCTGTTTATTCAGGGTAACGGTCATGCACTCTAACTAGACAGTGTCATTGTTTATTCTGGGTAAGAGTCATGCACTGTAACTGTACCGAGTCACTGTTTATTCAGGTGAAGGGTCACACATTATCACAATACACAGTCACTGTTTATTCAGGGTAAGGGTCACACGCTGTAACTGTAAATTCTCCCTCTTTATTCAGGGTAAGTGTCACGCCATGTAACTGTACAGACCCAAAGTTTATTCAGGCTAAGTGTCACACACTGTAACTGTACAGACTCACTGTTTATTCAGGGTAAGGTTCATGCACTGGAACTGTGCAGTGTCACTGTTTATTCAGAGGAAATATCATGCACTGTAACTATACAGACTCAGTGTTTATTCAGGTAAGGGTTACGCATTGTAAATATACAGAGCCAATGTTTATTCAGAGGAAGCATCACACACCGAAAATATACATACTCATTGTCTAATCAGAGCAATGATCATGCACTGTAACTGTACAGAATCACTGTTTATTCAGGGTACCAGTCACACACTGTAACTGTACCTACTCACTTTTTATTCAGGGTAAGGCTCAAACACTGTAACTGTACAGACTCACTTTATTAAGAGTAAGGGTCACGCATGTTGACTGTACAGACTCATTGTTTATTCAGGTTAAGTTTCACGCACGACAAATTTACTGAGTCACAGCTTATTTAGGGTAAGTGTCACGCACGATAACTGTACAGTTTCAGTGTTTATGCAGGGTAAGGGTCACACACTGTAATGTACAGAGTCACTGCTTATTCAGGGTAATTGTCACCCATTGTAACTGTACAGAGTTACTGTTTATTCAAGGTAAGGGTCATGCACCTTAATTATAAATAGTCACTGTTTATTCAGGGAAATGTCACACGCTGTAACTGTACAGAGTCACAGTCTATTCAGGGTAAGGGTCACACGGTTTAACTATACAGAGTCACTTTTTGTTCAGGGAAAGGTTCATGCACTGTAACTGTACAGACTCAGTGTTTAGGCAGGGTAAGGGTCACACACTAATGTACAGAGTCACTGTTTCTTCAGGGTGAGGGTCACCCACTGTAACTGTAAATACTCCTTATTTATTCAGGGTAAGTGTCACGCAATGTAACTATACAGACCCAAAGTTTATTCAGGATAAGGGTCAGACACAGTAAATGTACAGACTCACTGTTTATTCAGGGTAAGGGTCACACACTGTAACTGTACAGAGTCACAGTCTATTCAGGGTAAGGGTCACGCACTGTAACTGTACAGACTCACTGTTTATTCAGGATAAGGGTTCACGCACTGTAACTGTACAGAGTCACTGTTTATTAAGGTTAAGGTTCACACATTATAAATATACACAGTCACTGTTTATTTAGGGTAAGCGTCACAAATTATCACTGTACACAGTCATTGTTTATTCAGGGTAAGGGTCACACAATGTAACTAAACAGAGTAACTGTTAATTCAGGGTAAGGGTCACACACGGTAACTGTACAGACGCACTGTTTATTCAGGGTAAGGGTCACACACCATAACTGTACAGAGTCACTTTTTATTTAGGATAAGGTTCATGCAATCTAACTGTATGGAGTTACTGTTTATTCAGGGTAATCATCACGTGCAGTGACTAGAAAGACTCACTGTTTATTCAGGGTAAGGGTTACACACTGTAACTGTACGGAGTCACTGTTTATTCAGGGTAAGTGTCATGCATTGTAACTGTACAGACTCGCTGTTTATTCAGGGTAACGGTCATGCACTCTAACTAGACAGAGTCATTGTTTATTCTGGGTTAGAGTCATGCACTGTAACTGTACAGAGTCATTGTTTATTCAGGTGAAGAGTCACACATTATCACAATACACAGTCACTGTTTATTCAGGGTAAGGGTCACACAATGTAACTGTACAGACCCAAAGTTTATTCAGGGTAAGTGTCACACACTGTAAATGTACAGACTCACTGTTTATTCAGGGTAAGTGTCACGTACGGTGACTGTACAGACTCACTGTTTATTCAGGGTAAGGTTCATGCACTGTAACTGTACAGTGTCACTGTTTATTCAGAGGAAATATCATGCACTGTAACTATACAGACTCAGTGTTTATTGAGGCAAGGGTTATGCATTGTAAATATACAGAGTCAATGTTTATTCAGAGGAAGCATCACACACCGAAAATATACACACTCAATTTCTAATCAGAGGAACGATCATGCACTGTAACTGTACAGAATCACTGTTTATTCAGGGTAACAGTCACACACTGTAACTGTACCGACTCACTATTTATTCAGGGTAAGGCTCACACACTGTAACTGTACAGACTCAATTTATTAAGGGTAAGGGTCACGCCTGTTGACTGTAGAGACTCATTGTTTATTCAGGTTAAGGTTCACGCACGACAAATTTACTGAGTCACAGTTTATTTAGGGTAAGTGTCACGCACGGTAACTGTACAGTTTCAGTGTTTATGCAGGGTAAGGGTCACACACTGTAATGTACAGAGTCACTGTTTATTCAGGGTAAGGGTCACCCACTGTAACTGTAAATACTCACTGTTTCTTCAGGGTGAGGGTCACCCACTGTAATGTACAGAGTCACTGTTTCTTCAGGGTGAGGGTCACCCACTGTAACTATAAAGACTCACTGTTTATTCAGAGTAAGGGTCATGCACCTTAATTATAAATAGACACTTTTTATTCAGGGAAATGTCACACGCTGTAACTGTACAGATTCACAGTCTATTCAGGGTAAGGGTCACACGGTGTAACTATACAGAGTCACTTTTTATTCAGGGAAAGGTTCACGCACTGTAACTGTACAGACTCAGTGTTTAGGCAGGGTAAGGGTCACACACTGTAATGTACAGAGTCACTGTTTCTTCAGGGTAAGGGTCACCCACTGTAACTGTAAATACTCACTGTTTATTCAGGGTAAGTGTAACACAATGTAACTATACAGACCCAAAGTTTATTCAGGATAAGGGTCAGACACATTAAATGTACAGACTCACTGTTTATTCAGGGTAAGGGTCACACACTGTAACTGTACAGAGTCACAGTCTATTCAGGGTAAGGGTCACGTGGTGTAAGTGTACAGACTCACTTTTTATTCAGGGTAAGGTTCACGCACTATAACTGTACAGACTCACTGTTTATTAAGTGTAACATTCATGCACTGTAACTATACAGACTGACTGTTTATTCAGGGTAAGGGTCCACGCACTGTAACTGTACAGAGACACTGTTTATTAAGATTAAGGTTCACACATTATAAATATACACAGTCACTGTTTATTTAGTGTAAGCGTCGCAATTTATCATTATACACAGTCATTGTTTATTCAGGGTAAGGGTCAAGCACTGTAACTGCACAGATTTACTGTTTATGCAGGGTAAGAGTCACGCACTGTAACTGCACAGACTCACTGTTTATTCAGGGTAATGGTCACGCACTGTAACTGCACAGATTTACTGTTTATTCAGGGTAAGGGTCATGCTGCTTAATTATAAATAGTCACTGTTTATTCAGGGAAGTGTCACACGCTGTAACTGTACAGAGTCACAGTCTATTCAGGGTAAGGGTCACATGGTGTAACTATACAGACTCACTGTTTATGCAGGGTAAGGGTCACACACTGTAATGTACAGAGTAACTCTTTATTCAGGGTAAGGGTCACACACTGTAACTGTAAATACTCAATCTTTATTCAGGATAAGTGTCACAAAATGTAACTATACAGACCCAAAGTTTATTCAGGATAAGGGCCACATACTGTAACTGTACAGAGTTACTGTTTATTCAGGATAAGCGTCACACGCCTTAAATTTAAAGAGTCACTGTTTATTCAGGGTAGTGTCACACACTAACTGTACAGAGTCACTGTATATTCAGGGTAGGTTTCACGCACTGTAACTGTACAGACTCACTGTTTATTCAGGATAAGGGTCCACGCACTGTAACTGTACAGAGTCACTGTTTATTAAGGTTAATGTTCACACATAAATATACATAGTCACTGTTTATTTAGGGTAAGTGTCACAAATTATCACTGTACACAGTCATTGTTTATTCAGGGTAAGTGTCACACAATGTAACTAAACAGAGTAACTGTTAATTCAGGGTAAGGGTCACACACGGTAACTGTACAGACTCACTCTTTATTCAGGGTAAGTGTCACGCAATATAACTATACAGACCCAAAGTTTATTCAGTGTAAGGGTCACACACTGTAAATGTACAGACTCACTGTTTATTCAGGGTACGGGTCACGCACTGTAACTGTACAGATTTACTGTTTATTCAGGGTAAGGGTCACACGCCTTAATTATAAAGAGTCACTCTTTATTCAGGGAAGTGTCACACAATGTACAGAGTCAAAGTCTATTCAGGGTAAGGGTCAGGCGGTGTAACTGTACAGACACACTTTTTATTCAGCTTAAGGTTCACGCACTGTAACAGTACAGACTCACAATTTATTCAGGGTAAGGGCCACGCACTGTAACTTTACAGAGTCACTGTTTATTCAGGGTAAGGGTCACGCGCATTAATTATAAAGAATCACTGTTTATTCAGGGAAGTGTCATACGCTGCACCTGTACAGAGTCACAGTCTATTCAGGGTAAGGGTCACTCGGTGTAACAGTACAGACTCACTTTTTATTCAGGGTTAGGTTCATGCACTGTAACTGTACAGACTCACTGTTTATTCAGGGTAACGGTCATGCACTGTAATTAGACAGAGTCACTGTTTATTCAGGTTTAGGGTCATGCACTGCAACTGTCCAGAGTCACTGTTTATTAAGGTTAAGGTTCACACATTATAAATATATACAGTCACTGTTTATTTAGGGTAAGCATCACAAATTATCACATATACACAGTCATTGTTTATTCAGGGTAAGGGTAACACAATGTAACTATACAGAGTCACTGTTTATTCAGGGTAAGGTTCTCGCAATGTAACTGTACAGAGTTACTGTTTATTCAGGGTAAGGGTCATGTGGTGTAACTAGTCAGAGTCACTTTTTATTCAGGGTAAGGGTCACTCAGTGTAACTGTACAGAGTTACTGTTTATTCAGGGTAAGCGTCATGCACTGTAACTATAAAGACTCACTGTTTATTCAGGGTGAGTGTCACGCACTGTAACTGTACAGAGACTCTGTTTATTCAGGTTAAGTGTCACGTGGGGTAACTGTACAGACTCGCTGTTTTTTCAGGATAAGGGTCACACACTGTAAGTGTACAAACTCATTGTTTATGTAGATAAGGGTCACAAACGCGAACTGTACAGAGTCACTGTTTATTCAGGGTAAGGTTCACACACTGTAACTGTAAATACTCACTTTTTATTCAGGGCAAGTGTCATGCAATGTGACTATACTGACTCACTGTTTATTAAGGGTAAGGGTCACACACTGTAACTGTACAAACTCACGGTTTATTCAGGTTAAGGTTCATGCACTCAAACTGTACAGAGTTATCGTTTATGCAGGGTAAGCGTTAGGCGCTGTATCTATAAAGACTCATTGTTTATTCTGGGTAAGAATCACACACTGTAAGTGTGCAGACTCACTCTTTATTCAGGGTAAGGGTCACACATGGTGACTGTACAGTGCGTAGTACCGTAACAGTGCGTGACTGTTACCCTGAATAAACAGTGATGCTGTACAGTTACAGTGCATGATCATTCCTCTGAATTGACATTGAGTATGTATGTTTTCGATGTGTGATGCAGAATCACTGTTTATTCAGAGTACGGTTCACACAGTGTAACTGTACAGGCTCACTGTTTATTCAGGGAAAGGGTCATGCGTTGTAACTTTACAGACTTACTGTTTATTCAGAGTAATGGTCATGCACTGTAACTAGACAGAGTCACTGTTTATTCAGGGTAATTGTCACGCACTGTAACTGTACAGAGTCACTGCTTATTCACATTAAGTTTCACACTTCATAACTATACACAATCACTGTTCATTCAGGGTAAGGGTCACGCAATGTAACTATACAGAGTCACTGTTAATTCAGGGTAATTGTCACACACTGTAACCGTACAGACTCACTATTTATTCAGGGTAAGGGCCACGCAACTTAACTATACAGAGTCACTGTTTATTCAGGATAAGGGTGAGGAACAGCAACTCTCCACAGTCACTATTTATTCAGAGGAAGGATCACGTACTGTAACTATACATTCTCACTTTTTACTCAGAAGAAGGATCACGCACTGTAACTATACAAAATCAATGTTTATTCAGGATAGGTGTGATGAACCGTAACTGTACAGACACACTGTTTATTCAGGGTAAGTATCACGCACTGTAACTGCAAAGACTCACTGTTTATTCAGGGTACGTATCACGCACTGTAGCTGTACAGACACACTGTTTATTCAGGGTAAGTATCACGCACTGTAACTGTACAGACACACTGTTTATTTAGGGTACGTATCACGCACTGTAACTGTAGAGACTCACTGTTTATTCAGATGCAGCAACATGCACCGAAAATATATATACTCAATGTTTATTCAGAGGAAGGATCATGCACTGTAACTGTACAGCATCACACTTTATTCAGGGTAACGGTCACGCACTGCAAATGGACCGACTCACTATTTATTCAGGATCAGTCTCACACACCGTAACTGTACAGACGCACACTTTATTCAGGTTAAATTTCATGCACTGTAACTGTACAGTGTCACTGTTTATTCAGAGGGAATATCATGCACTGTAACTATACAGACACAGTGTTTTTTCAGGTAAGGGTCACGCACTGCAACTATAGAGACTCTGTTTATTCAGGGTAAGGGTCATGCACTGTAACTATATAGACTCACTATTTGTTCAGGTAAGGATCAAGCACTGTAACTATACAGACCCTGTTTATTAAGGGTAAGGATCACGCACTGTAACTATACAGAGTCACTGTTTATTCAGAGGAAGGATCACGCATTGTAGTTCTACAGAGTCACTGTTTATTCATGGTAAGAGACACGGACTGTAACTATACAGACTCACTGTTTATTCAGGATAAGGATCACGTACTGTAACTATATGGACACGCTGTTTTTTCACAGTAAAGCTCACGCTCTGTAACTGTACAGACTCACTGTTTATTCAGGGTCAGGGTCACGCACTGTAACTACACAGAGTCAATGTTTATTCAGGGTAAGGATCACGTACTTTAACTATACAGACTCACTGTTAATTCAGGGGAAGGATCACGCACTGTCCCTGTACAGGCTTAGTGATTATTCAGGGTAAGGGACACGCACTGTAACTGTTCAGAGTCACTGTTTATTCAGGGTAAGGATGACACACAGTAATTATAGAGACTCACAGTTTATTCAGAGTAAGTGTCACGCAGTGTAACTGTACAGTTACTGTTTATTCAGGGTAAAGGTCACGCATTGTAATTGTACAGTGTCACAGTTTATTCGGAGGATGTGTCACACACTGTAACTATACAGAGTCACTGTTTACTCAGGGTAAGAATCACGCACTGTAACTATACAGACTCACTCTTCATACAGAGGAAGGATCACACACTGTAATTATAGAGAGTCAATGTTTATTCAAGGTAAGATTCACACACTTAAAGGACACAGACTCACTGTTTATTCAGGGTAAGTGTCACACATTATCACTATACACAGTCACTGTTTATTCAGGGTAAGGATCACGCAATGTAACTATACAGAGTCACTGTTTATTCAGTGTAAGGGTCACACATTATAACTATACACAGTCATTGTTTATTCAGAGTAAGGGTCACGCAATGTAACTATACAGATTCTCTGTTAATTAAGGGTAAGTGCCACACACTGTTACCGTACAGACTCACCTCCTTATTCAGGGTTAGGGCCACACAACGTAATTATACAGAGTCACTGTTTAGTCAGGGTAAGTGTCGGGAACAGTAACTATACACAGTCACTATATATTCAGAGGAAGGAACACGCACTGTAACTATACATACTCATTTTTTATTCAGAGCAAGGATCACGCACTGTAACCATACAGAATCAATGTTTATTCAGGATAAGTGTGACGAACCGGAACTATACAGACACATTGTTTATTCAGGGTAAGTATCACGCACTGTAACTGTACAGACTTACTGTTTATTCAGGGTAAGGGTCACGCACTGTAATAATACAGAGTCACTGTTTATTCAGAGGCAGTATCACGCACTGAAAATATATGTACTCAATGTTTATCAGAGGAAGGATCACGCACTGTAACTATACAGCATCACAATTTATTCAGGGTAAGGGTCACGCACTGTAACTGGACCGACTCACTATTTATTCAGGGTAAGGCTCACAAACTTTAACTGTGGAGACTCACACTTTATTCAGAGTAAGGGTCACGCATGGTGACTGTACAGACTCACTGTTTATTCAGGTTAAGGGTCACGCACTGTAACTGTACAGACACACTTTATGCAGGATAAGGGTCACACACTGTAAATGTAAATACTCATTATTCAGGGTAGGTGTCACGCAACGTGACTATACAGATTCACTGTTTATTCAGGGTAAGGGTCACACACTGCAACTGTACAGACTCACTGTTTATACAGGATAAGCGTCACACACTGTAATTGTACAGAGTCACTGTTTATTCAGGGTAAGGTTCACACGGTGTAACTATACAGGCTCACTGTTTATTCAGGGTAAGGGTCATGAGATTTCACTGTCCACAAACACTGTTTATTCAGGTTAAGGCTCACACATTATCACTATACACAGTCACTGTTTATTCAGAGTAACGGTCACGCAATGTAACTGTACAGACTGTTTATTCAGAGTAACGGTCATGCACTGTAACTAGACGGAGTCACTGTTTATTCAGGTTAAGGGTCACACATTATAACTATACACAGTCACTGTTTATTCAGGGAAAGGGTCACGCAATGTAACTATACACAGTCATTGTTTATTCAGAGTAAGGGTCACGCAATGTAACTATACAGAATCACTGTTTATTCAGGGTAAGTGTCAGGAACAGTAACTATACAGTGTCACTATTTATTCAGAGGAATGATCATGCATTGTAACTATACATACTCACTTTTTACCCAGAGGAAGGATCACGCACTGTAACTATATAGAATCAATGGTTATTCAGGAGAAGTGTGATGAACGGAACTATACAGACACACTGTCTATTGAGGATAAGTGTCACACACTGTAACTGTACAGAGTCACTATTTATTCAGGGTAAGGTTCAAGCGGTGTAACTATACGAGCTCACTGTTTATTCAAGGTAAGGGTCATGAGATTTCACTGTACACAATCACTGTTTATTCAGGGTAACAGTCATGCACTGTAACTAGACAGAGTCACTGGTTATTCAGGGTAAGGGTCATGCACTGTAACTGTACAGAGTCACTGTTTATTCAGGTTAAGGGTCACACATTATCACTATACACAGTCATTATTTATTCACAGTAAGGGTCACGCAATGTAACTATACAGAGTCACTGTTAATTCAGGGTAAGTGTCACACATTTTAACTGTACAGACTCACTGTTTATTCAGAGTAAAGGTCATGCGCTGTAACTATAAGGAGTCACTGTATATTCAGGGTGATTGTCACGCACTATAACAGTACAGAGTCACTGTGTATTCAGGGTAAGGGTCACATATTATAACTATACACAGTCATTGTTTATTCAGGGTAAGAGTCACGCAATGTAACTATACAGAATCACTGTTAATTCAGGGTAAGTGTCACACACTGTTACCGTACAGACTCTGTTTATTCAGGGTAAGGGCCACGCAACTTAACTATACAGAGTCACTGTTTATTCAGGGTAAGTATCACGCACTGTAACTATACAGGCTCACTGTTTATTCAGGGTAAGGGTCACACACTGTAACTATACAGGCTCACTGTTTATTCCGAGGCAGCATCACGCACAGCGACTGTACAGACCCACTTTTTATTCAGGTTAAGATTCACGCACTGTAACTGTACAGTGTCACTGTTTATTCAGAGGAAATATCATGCACTGTAACTATACAGACTCACTGTTTATTCAGGGTGAGGGTCACGCAATGTTACCATACAGACTCTGTTTATTCAGGGTAAGGGCCACGCAACTTAACTATACAGAGTCACTGTTTATTCAGGGTAAGGGTCAGGAACAGCAACTCTCCACAGTCACTATTTATTCAGAGGAAGGATCACGCATTGTAACTATACAAAATCGATGTTAATTCAGGATAGGTTTGACGAACCGTAACTGTACAGACACACTGTTTATTCAGGGTAAGTATCAAGCACTGTAACTGTACAGACACACTGTTTATTCAGGGTAAGTATCACGCACTGTAACTGTACAGGCTCACTGTTTATTCAGGGTAAGGATCATGCCCTGTAACTATACAGGCTCACTGTTTATTCAGAGGCAGCATTATGCACTGTAAATGTACAGACTCGTACTTTATTCAAGGTAAGGGTCACGCACGGTGACTGTACAGACCCACTTTTTATTCAGGTTAAGATTCACGCACTGTAACTGTACAGTGTCACTGTTTATTCAGAGGAAATATCATGCACTGTAACTATACAGACTCAGTGTTTATTCAGGTAAGGGTCACGCATTGTAACTATACAGAGTCAATGTTTATTCAGAGGAAGCATCACACACCGAAAATATACATACTCAATGTCTATTCCGAGGAACGATCATGCACTGTAACTGTACAGCATCACTATTTATTCAGGGTAACAGTCACGCACTGTAACGGTACCGACTCACGTTTTATTCAGGGTAAGGCTCACAAACTGTAACTGTACAGATTCACACTTTATTCAGCGTAAGGGTCACGCATGGTGACTGTACAGACTCATTGTTTATTCAGGTTAATTTTCACACACTACAAATTCACCGAGTCACTGTTTATGCGGGGTAAGGGTCAAGCACTGTATCTGTAAAGACTCACTGTTTATTCAGGGTAAGGGGCACGTGGTTTAACTAGACAGAATCACTATTTATTCAGCGTATGGGCCACGCACTGTAACTGTACGGAGTCAGTGTTTATTCAGGGTAAGGGTCACGCAATGTAACGATACAGAGTCACTGTTTATTCAGGGTAGGGGTCACGCACTGTAACTGTACAGATTCACTATTTATTCAGGGTAAGGCTCATACACTTTAACTGTGCAGACTCACACTTTATTCAGGGTAAGGGTCACTCACAGTGACTGTACAGAGTTACTGTTTATTCAGGGTAAGAGTCACACACTGTAACTGTAGAGAGTCACTGTTTATTCAGGGTAAGGGTCACACATTATCACTATACACAGTCATTGTTTATTCAGGGTAAGGGTCATGCAATGTAACTATACAGAGTCACTGTTAATTCAGGGCAAGTGTCACACACATTAACTGTACAGAGTCACTGTTTATTCAGGGTAAGGGTCAGGCACTGTAACTGTACAGAGTTACTGTATATTGAGGGTAAGGGCCACGTGCTGTAACTATAAAGACTCACTGTTTATTCAGGGTAAGGGTCACGCACTGCAACTGTACAGACTCACTGTTTATTCAGAGTAACGGTCACACACTCTACCTGTACAGACTCACTATTTATGCAGGATAAGGGTCACACACTGTAACTGTACAGAGTCACTGTTTATTCAGGGTAAGGGTCACACACTGTAACTGTAAATAATCACTCTTTACTCAGGCTAAGTGTCAGGAAATGTGAGTATACAGACTCTTTGTTTATTCAGGGTAAGGGTCACATACTGTAACTGTACCGACTCCTGTATATTCAGGGTATGGGTCACACACTGTAACTGTACAGACTCACTGTTTATTCAGGATAAGTGTCACACACTGTAACTGTAAAGAATCACTGTTTACTCAGGGTAAGTGTCACACACTGTAACTGTACTGAGTCACTGTTTATTCAGGGTAAGGGTCATGTGGTGTAATTATACCGTCTCACTGTTTATTCAGGATAAAGGTCACGCACTGTAACTGTACATACTCTTTATTCAGGGTACGTGTCACACACTGTGACGGGACAGGTACACTGTTTATTCAGGGTAAGGGTCACGTGCTGTAACTGTACAGAGTCACTGTTTATTCAGGGTAAGAGTCACGCACAGTGACTGTACAGACTCACTGTTTATTCAGGTTAAGGTTCACGCCCTGTAACTGTACAGAGTAACTGTTTATTCAGGGTAAGGGTCACACACTGTAACTGTACACACTCACTCTTTATTCAGGGTAAGTGTCACGCAATGTGATGAAACAGGCTCACTGTTTATTCTGGGTAAGGGTCACACATTGTAACTGTACAGACTCACTGTTTATTCAGGGTAAGCGTCATGAACTGTAACTGTACAGAGTTACTGTTTATTCAGGGTTAGAGTCACACACTGTAACTGTACAGCGTCACTGTTTATTTACGTTAAGGTTCACACGGTGTAACCATACACGCTGACTGTTTTTTCAGGGTATGGGTCATGAGCTGTAACTGTACAGACTCACTGTTTATTCTGGGTAACGGTCATACACTCTAAATAGGCAGAGGCACTGTTTATTCAGGGTAAGGGTCACGAAATGTAACTATACAGAGTCACTGTTAATTCAGGGCAAGTGTCACACACAGTACCTGTACAGACTCACTGTTTATTCAGGATAAGGGTCACGCACTGTAACTATACAGAGTTACTGTATATTGAGGGTAAGGGCCATGTGCTGTAATTATAAAGACTCACTGTTTATTCAGCGTATGGGCCACGCACTTTAACTGTATGGAGTCAGTGTTTATTCAGGGTAAGGGTCACACAATGTAACAATACAGAGTCACTGTTTATTCAGGGTAGGGGTCATGCACTGTAATTGTACAGATTCACTATTTATTCGGGGTAAGGCTCATACACTGTAACTGTGAAGACTCACACTTTATTCAGGGTAAGGGTCACTACAGTGACTGTACAGAGTTACTGCTTATTCAGGGTAAGAGTCACACACTGTAACTGTACAGAGTCACTGTTTATTCCGGTTAAGGGTCACACATTATCACTATACACAGTCATTGTTTATTCAGGGTAAGGGTCACGTGGTGTGACTAGACAGAGTCACTGTTTATTCAGGGTATGGGCCACGCACTGTAACTGTACAGAGTCAGTGTTTATTCAGGGTAAGGGTCACGCAATGTAACAATACAGAGTCACTGTTTATTCAGGGTAGGGGTCATGCACTGTAACTGTACAGATTCACTGTTTATTCGGGGTAAGGCTCACACACTTTAACTATACAGACTCACACTTTATTCAGGGTAAGGGTCACGCACAGTGACTGTACAGACTCACTGTTTATTCAGTTTAAAGTTCACGCACTGTAACTGTACAGAGTCACTGTTTATTCAGGGTAAGGGTCACACATTGTAACTGTACACAGTCATTGTTTATTCAGGGTAAGGGTCACACACTGTAACTGTACACAGTCATTGTTTATTCAGGGTAAGGTTCACGCAGTGTAACTATACAGAGTCACTGTTAATTCAGGGCAAGTGTCACGCACGGTAACTGTACAGTCTCACTGTTTATTCAGGGTAAGGGTCACGCACTGTAACTGTACAGAGTTACTGTATATTGAGGATAAGGGCCACGCGCTGTAACTATAAAGACTCACTGTTTATTCAGGGCAAGGGTCACGCACTGTAACTGTACAGAGTCACTATTTATGCAGGTTAAGGGTCACGCGGTGTAACTATAGAGACTCACTGTTTATTCAGGATAAGGGTCACGCGGTGTAACTATAGGGGCTCACTGTTTATTCAGGATAAGGGTCACGCACTGCAACTCTACAGACTCACTGTTTATTCAGAGTAACGGTCATGCACTGTAACTAGACAGAGTCACTGTTTATTTAGGGCAAGGGTTACACACCGTAACTGTCCAGAGTCACTGTTCATTCATGCTAAGCTTCACACGTTATAACTATACAGATTCACTGTTTATTCAGGCTAACTATAAAGGCAAACTGTTTATTCAGGGTAAGGATCACAGACTGTAACTATACAGACTGACTTTTTATTCAGGGTAAGTGTCACGCATTGTATCTATACAGAGTCAATGTTTATTCAGAGGAAGCATCACACACCAAAAATATGCATTTTATTCAGGGTAAGGTTCACGCACTGTAACTGTACAGACTCACTGTTTATTCAGGGTAACGGTCATGCACTGTAACTGTTCAGAGCCACAGTTTATTAAGGTTAAGGATCACACATTATAACTATACACAGTCACTGTATATTTAGGGTAAGCATCACAAATTATCACTATACACAGTCATTGTTTATTCAGGGAAAGGGTCACACAGTGTAACCATTCAGAGTCCATGTTAATACAGGGTAAGTTTCACACACAGTAACTGTACAGACTCAAAAACAGAATTACCTGGAAAAACTCAGCAGGTCTGGCAGCATCAGCGGAGAAGAAAAGAGTTGACGTTTCGAGTCCTCATGACCCTTCGACAGAACTTGAGTTCGAGTCCAGGAAAGAGCTGAAATATAAACTGGTTTAAGGTGTGTGTGTGGGGGGCGGAGAGATAGAGAGACAGAGAGGTGGGGGGGGGGTGTGGTTGTAGGGACAAACAAGCAGTGATAGAAGCAGATCATCAAAAGATGTCAATGACAATAGTACAATAGAACACATAGGTGTTAAAGTTGGTGATATTATCTAAACGAATGTGCTAATTAAGAATGGATGGTAGGGCACTCAAGGTATAGCTCTAGTGGGGTTTTTTTTATAATGGAAATAGGTGGGAAAAGGAAAAGCTTTATAATTTATTGGAAAAAAAAGAAAAAGAAAGGAAGGGGGAAACAGAAAGGGGGTGGGGATGGGGGAGGGAGAGGGAGAACTCAATTAATTTAATTAACTGTACAGACTCGCTGTTTATTCAGGGTAAGAGACACGCACTGTATCTGTAAAGAATCACTGTTTATTCAGGGTAAGGGTCATGCAATGTAACTGTACAGATTCACTGTTTATTTGGGGTAAGGCTCATACACTTTAACTGTACAGATTGACACTTTATTCAGGCTAAGGGTCACGCACGGTGACTGTACAGACTCACTCGCTGTTTATTTAGGGGAAGGTCACGCACTGTAACTGTACAGACTCACTGTTTATGCAGGATAAGCGTCACACACTATAACTGTACAGAGTTACTGTTTATTCAGGGTAAGATTCACACACTGCAACTGTACAGACTCACTGTTTATTTAGGGTAAGGTTCATGCGGTGTAACTATACAGGCTCACTGTTTATTCAGGGTATGGGTTTTGAGTTGTAACTGTACAGACTCACCCTTTATTCTGGGTAATGGTCATGTACTCTAAATAGACAGAGGCACTGTTTATTCAGGGTAAGGGTCATGTACTGTAACTGTACAGAGTCACTGTTTATTCAGGGTAAAGGTCAGGCACTGTAACTATACAGACTCACTGTTTATTCAGGGCAAGGGTCACGCACGTTAACTGTACAGAGTCACTGTTTATGCAGGTTAAGGGTCACGTGGTGTAACTATAGAGACTCACTGTTTATTCAGGATAAGGGTCACGTGGTGTAACTATAGAGGCTCACTGTTTATTCAGGATAAGGGTCACGCACTGCAACTCTACAGACTCTGTTTATTCAGAGTAACGGTCATGCACTGTAACTAGACAGAGTCACTGTTTATTTAGGGCAAGGGTTACACACCGTAACTGTCCAGAGTCACTGTTCATTCATGCTAAGCTTCACACATTATAACTATACAGATTCACTGTTTATTCAGGCTAACTATAAAGGCAAACTGTTTATTCAGGGTAAGGATCACGGACTGTAACTATACAGACTGACTTTTTATTCAGGGTAAGTGTCACGCATTGTATCTATACAGAGTCAATGTTTATTCAGAGGAAGCATCACACACCAAAAATATGCATACTCACATTTTATTCAGGCTAAGGGTCACGCACGGTGACTGTACAGACTCACTCGCTGTTTATTTAGGGGAAGGTCACGCACTGTAACTGTACAGACTCACTGTTTATTCAGGATAAGTGTCACACACTGTAACTGTAAAGAATCACTGTTTACTCAGGGTAAGTGTCACACACTGTAACTGTACTGAGTCACTGTTTATTCAGGGTAAGGGTCATGTGGTGTAATTATACCGTCTCACTGTTTATTCAGGGTAAGGGTCACGCACTGTAACTGTACATACTCTTTATTCAGGGTACGTGTCACACACTGACGGGACAGGTACACTGTTTATTCAGGGTAAGGGTCACATGCTGTAACTGTACAGAGTCACTGTTTATTCAGGGTAAGAGTCACGCACAGTGACTGTACAGACTCACTGTTTATTCAGGTTAAGGTTCACGCCATGTAACTGTACAGAGTAACTGTTTATTCAGGGTAAGGGTCACACACTGTAACTGTACACACTCACTCTTTATTCAGGGTAAGTGTCACGCAATGTGATGAAACAGGCTCACTGTTTATTCTGGGTAAGGGTCACACATTGTAACTGTACAGACTCACTGTTTATTCAGGGTAAGCGTCACGAACTGTAACTGTACAGAGTTACTGTTTATTCAGGGTTAGAGTCACACACTGTAACTGTACAGAGTCACTGTTTATTTACGTTAAGGTTCACACGGTGTAACCATACACGCTGACTGTTTTTTCAGGGTATGGGTCATGAGTTGTAACTGTACAGACTCACTGTTTATTCTGGGTAACGGTCATACACTCTAAATAGGCAGAGGCACTGTTTATTCAGGGTAAGGGTCACGAAATGTAACTATACAGAGTCACTGTTAATTCAGGGCAAGTGTCACACACAGTACCTGTACAGACTCACTGTTTATTCAGGATAAGGGTCACGCACTGTAACTATACAGAGTTACTGTATATTGAGGGTAAGGGCCATGTGCTGTAACTATAAAGACTCACTGTTTATTCAGCGTATGGGCCACGCACTTTAACTGTATGGAGTCAGTGTTTATTTACGTTAAGGTTCACACATTATAACTATACACAGTCACTGTTTATTCAGGATAAGGGTCACGCACTGTACCTAATCAGACTCACTGTTTATTCAGAGTAACGGTCATGCACTGTAACTGTACAGAGTCACTGTCTATTCATGTTAAGGTTCACACATAACTATACACAGTCACTGTCTATTCAGGGTAAGGGTCACACAATGTAACTATACAGATTCACTGTTAATTAAGGATAAGTGTCACGAACTGTAACCGTACAGACTCACTGTTTATTCAGGGTAAGGGTCACACATGGTGATGGAACAGACTCACTATTTATTCAGGTTAAGGTTCATGCACTATAAATTTACCGAGTCACTGTTTATTTAGGGTAAGGTTAATGCACTCTAACTGTACAGACTCACTGTTTATGCAGGGTAATAGTCATGCTCTGTACCTGCACAGAGTCACTGTTTATTCAGGGTAAGGGTCACACACTGTAACTGTAAATACTCACTCTTTATGCATGGTAAGTGTCACACAATGTAACTATACAGACCCACAGTTTATTCAGGGTAAGGTTCACACACTGTAAATGTACAGACTCACTGTTTATTCAGGGTAAGGTTCACGCACTGTAACTGTACAGAGTTACTGTTTATTCAGGGTAAGCGTCACGTGGTGCAACTATACAGACTCACTCTTTATTCTGGATAAGGGTCACGCACTGTAACTGTAAAGACTCACTGTTTATTCAGAGTAAAGTTCATGCACTGTAACTAGACAGTCATTGTTTATTCAGGGTAAGGGTCACACACTGCAACTGTACAGAGTCACTTTTTGTTCACGTTAAGGTTCATACATTATAACTCTACACAGTCACTGCTTATTCAGTGTAAGGGTAACGCAATGTAACTGTGCAGAGTCACTGTTTATTCAAGGTACGGGTCACGCACTGTATCTGTAAAGAGTCATCGTTTATTCAGGGTAAGGGTCACGTGGTGTGACTAGACAGAGTCACTGTTTATTCAGGGTATGGGCCACGCACTGTAACTGTACAGAGTCAGTGTTTATTCAGGGTAAGGGTCACGCAATGTAACAATACAGAGTCACTGTTTATTCAGGGTAGGGGTCATGCACTGTAACTGTACAGATTCACTGTTTATTCGGGGTAAGGCTCACACACTTTAACTATACAGACTCACACTTTATTCAGGGTAAGGGTCACGCACAGTGACTGTACAGACTCACTGTTTATTCAGTTTAAAGTTCACGCACTGTAACTGTACAGAGTCACTGTTTATTCAGGGTAAGGGTCACACATTGTAACTGTACACAGTCATTGTTTATTCAGGGTAAGGGTCACACACTGTAACTGTACACAGTCATTGTTTATTCAGGGTAAGGTTCACGCAATGTAACTATACAGAGTCACTGTTAATTCAGGGCAAGTGTCACGCACGGTAACTGTACAGTCTCACTGTTTATTCAGGGTAAGGGTCACGCACTGTAACTGTACAGAGTCACTATTTATGCAGGTTAAGGGTCACGTGGTGTAACTATAGAGACTCACTGTTTATTCAGGATAAGGGTCACGCGGTGTAACTATAGGGGCTCACTGTTTATTCAGGATAAGGGTCACGCACTGCAACTCTACAGACTCACTGTTTATTCAGAGTAACGGTCATGCACTGTAACTAGACAGAGTCACTGTTTATTTAGGGCAAGGGTTACACACCGTAACTGTCCAGAGTCACTGTTCATTCATGCTAAGCTTCACACGTTATAACTATACAGATTCACTGTTTATTCAGGCTAACTATAAAGGCAAACTGTTTATTCAGGGTAAGGATCACAGACTGTAACTATACAGACTGACTTTTTATTCAGGGTAAGTGTCACGCATTGTATCTATACAGAGTCAATGTTTATTCAGAGGAAGCATCACACACCAAAAATATGCATTTTATTCAGGGTAAGGTTCACGCACTGTAACTGTACAGACTCACTGTTTATTCAGGGTAACGGTCATGCACTGTAACTGTTCAGAGCCACAGTTTATTAAGGTTAAGGATCACACATTATAACTATACACAGTCACTGTATATTTAGGGTAAGCATCACAAATTATCACTATACACAGTCATTGTTTATTCAGGGAAAGGGTCACACAGTGTAACCATTCAGAGTCCATGTTAATACAGGGTAAGTTTCACACACAGTAACTGTACAGACTCAAAAACAGAATTACCTGGAAAAACTCAGCAGGTCTGGCAGCATCAGCGGAGAAGAAAAGAGTTGACGTTTCGAGTCCTCATGACCCTTCGACAGAACTTGAGTTCGAGTCCAGGAAAGAGCTGAAATATAAGCTGGTTTAAGGTGTGTGTGTGGGGGGCGGAGAGATAGAGAGACAGAGAGGTGGGGGGGGGGTGTGGTTGTAGGGACAAACAAGCAGTGATAGAAGCAGATCATCAAAAGATGTCAATGACAATAGTACAATAGAACACATAGGTGTTAAAGTTGGTGATATTATCTAAACGAATGTGCTAATTAAGAATGGATGGTAGGGCACTCAAGGTATAGCTCTAGTGGGGTTTTTTTTATAATGGAAATAGGTGGGAAAAGGAAAAGCTTTATAATTTATTGGAAAAAAAAAGAAAAAGAAAGGAAGGGGGAAACAGAAAGGGGGTGGGGATGGGGGAGGGAGAGGGAGAACTCAATTAATTTAATTAACTGTACAGACTCGCTGTTTATTCAGGGTAAGAGACACGCACTGTATCTGTAAAGAATCACTGTTTATTCAGGGTAAGGGTCATGCAGTGTAACTGTACAGATTCACTATTTATTTGGGGTAAGGCTCATACACTTTAACTGTACAGATTGACACTTTATTCAGGCTAAGGGTCACGCACGGTGACTGTACAGACTCACTCGCTGTTTATTTAGGGGAAGGTCACGCACTGTAACTGTACAGACTCACTGTTTATGCAGGATAAGCGTCACACACTATAACTGTACAGAGTTACTGTTTATTCAGGGTAAGATTCACACACTGCAACTGTACAGACTCACTGTTTATTTAGGGTAAGGTTCATGCGGTGTAACTATACAGGCTCACTGTTTATTCAGGGTATGGGTTTTGAGTTGTAACTGTACAGACTCACCCTTTATTCTGGGTAATGGTCATGTACTCTAAATAGACAGAGGCACTGTTTATTCAGGGTAAGGGTCATGTACTGTAACTGTACAGAGTCACTGTTTATTCAGGGTAAAGGTCAGGCACTGTAACTATACAGACTCACTGTTTATTCAGGGCAAGGGTCACGCACGTTAACTGTACAGAGTCACTGTTTATGCAGGTTAAGGGTCACGTGGTGTAACTATAGAGACTCACTGTTTATTCAGGATAAGGGTCACGTGGTGTAACTATAGAGGCTCACTGTTTATTCAGGATAAGGGTCACGCACTGCAACTCTACAGACTCTGTTTATTCAGAGTAACGGTCATGCACTGTAACTAGACAGAGTCACTGTTTATTTAGGGCAAGGGTTACACACCGTAACTGTCCAGAGTCACTGTTCATTCATGCTAAGCTTCACACATTATAACTATACAGATTCACTGTTTATTCAGGCTAACTATAAAGGCAAACTGTTTATTCAGGGTAAGGATCACGGACTGTAACTATACAGACTGACTTTTTATTCAGGGTAAGTGTCACGCATTGTATCTATACAGAGTCAATGTTTATTCAGAGGAAGCATCACACACCAAAAATATGCATACTCACATTTTATTCAGGGTAAGGTTCACGCACTGTAACTGTACAGACTCACTGTTTATGCAGGATAAGCGTCACACACTATAACTGTACAGAGTTACTGTTTATTCAGGGTAAGATTCACACATTGTAACTGTACAGACTCACTGTTTATTTAGGGTAAGGTTCATGCGGTGTAACTATACAGGCTCACTGTTTATTCAGGGTATGGGTTTTGAGTTGTAACTGTACAGACTCACCCTTTATTCTGGGTAACGGTCATGTACTCTAAATAGACAGAGGCACTGTTTATTCAGGGTAAGGGTCATGTACTGTAACTGTACAGAGTCACTGTTTATTCAGGGTAAGGGTCACACATTATCACTTTACACAGTCATTGTTTATTCAGGGTAAGGGACACGCAATGAAACTATACAGAGTTACTGTTAATTCAGGACAAGTGTCACGCACGGTAACTGTACAGACTCACTGTTTATTCAGGGTAAGGGTCACGCACTGTAACTGTACAGAGTCACTGTTTATTCAGAGTAACGGTCACGCACTCTACCTGTACAGAGTCACTGTTTATTCAGGGTAAGGGTCACACACTGTAACTGTAAATACTCACTCTTTATTCAGGTTAAGTGAGTATACAGACTGTTTGTTTATTCAGGGTAAGGGTCACACACTATAACTGTACCGTCTCACTGTTTATTCAGGGTAAGCGTCACGCACTCTAACAGTACAGAGTTACTGTTTATTCAGGGTAAGCGTCACATGGTGTAACCATAAATACTCACTGGTTATTCAGGGGAAGGGTCACACACTTTAACTGTACAGTGTAACTGTTTATTCAGAGTAAGGGTCATGCAATGTAACTGTACAGAGTCACTGGTTATTCAGGTTTAGGGTCTCTCATTATCACTATGCCGAGTCACTGTTTATTCAGGGTAAGGGTCACACAATGTAACTATACAGAGACACTGTTTATTCAGGGTAAGTGTCACGCACTGTAACTGTACAAAGTCACTTTATTCAGGTTAGGGTCACCCGGTGTAACTATACAGACTCACTGTTTTTTCAGGATTAGGTTCATGCACTGTAACTGTACAGACTCACTGTTTATTCAGGGTAAGGGTCATGCATTGTAACACTTCAGACTCAATATTTTTCAGGGAAAGTGTCATTCACTGTTACAATACAGACTCACTCTTTATTCAGGGTAATGATCACGCTCTGGAACTGTACAGACTCACTGTTTATTTAGGGTAAGGATCATGTACTGTAACTATAGAGACTCAATGTTTATTCAGGGTAAGATTCACACACATTTAATACACAGACTCACTGTTTATTCAGAGGAAGGATCACGCACTGTAAATTTACAGACTCACTTTTTATTCCAGGTAAGATTCATGCACTGTAACTCTACAGACTCACTGTCTATGCAGGGCAAGTGTCATGCACTGTAACTGTACAGAGTCACTGTTTATTCAGGATAAGTGTCACGTACTCTAACTGTACAGACTCACTGTCTATTCACGGTATGTATCACGTACTTTATCTATACAGAGTCACTGTTTAATCCACGTTAGGGTCACGCATTCTCTCCATACAGAGTCACTGTTTATTCAATGGAAGGATCACGCACTGTAACTATAGAGAGTCAATAATTATTCAGATTAAGATTCACAAACATTTAATACACAGCCTCACTGTTTATTCAGGGTAACGATGACGCACTGTAACTATACAGACTCACTGTTAATTCAGGGGAAGGATCACACACTGTACCTGTACAGACTTACTGTTTATTCAGGGTAAGGGTCAGGCACTGTAACTATACAGACTCACTGTTTATTCAGGGCAAGGGTCATGCACTGTAACTGTACAGACTCACTGTTTATGCAGGGTTAGTGTCACGCAATGTAGCTATAGAGACTCATTGTTTATTCAGGGTAAGGGTCACGCACTGTAACGAAACAGACTCACTATTTCTTCAGTGGAAGGATCACACACTGTTACTATACAGAGACAATGTTTATTCAGGGTAAGGTTCAGGCACTGTAACTATACAGACTTACTGTTTATTCAGGGTAAGGGTCACTCACTGTAAGTATACAGACTCACATTTTATTCACGGTAAGGGTCACGCACTGTAAATGTACAGACTCACTTTTTATTCAGGGTAAGTGTCAAGCACTGTAACTATACTGAATCAATGATTATTCAGAGGAAGGATCATGCACTTTAATTACACAGAGTCACTGTTCATTCAGAGGAAAAATCACGCACTGTAATGATACAGCATCACTGTTTATTCAGGGTAAGTGTCACGCACTGTTACAATATAGACTTACTGTTTATTCAGGGTAAGTGTCACGCACTGTAACAAAACAGACTCACTATTTCTTCAATGGAAGGATCACACACTGTTACTATACAGAGACAATGTTTATTCAGGGTAAGGTTCAGGCACTGTAACTATACAGACTCACTGTTTATTCAGGGTAAGGATCACGCACTGTAACTATGCAGACTCACTGTTTTTTCAGGGTAAGGATCACACATTATAACTGTACCGAATCACTGTTTATTGATGTTAAGGGTCACTCACTGTAACTATAAAGTCTCACTGTTTATTCAGGGTAACGGTCACACACTCTACTTGGACAGACACACTGTTTATGCAGGATAAGGGTCACACACTGTAACTGTACAGAGTCACTGTTTATTCGGGGTAAGGGTCACACGCTGTAACTGTAAATACTCACTCTTTATTCAGGCTGAGTGTCACGCAATGTGACTATACAGGCTCACTGTTTATTCAGGGTAAGGGTCACACACTGTAACTGTACCAACTCACTGTTTATTCAGGGTAAGGGTCACGTGGTGTAACCATAAAGACTCACTGTTTATTCAGGGTAAGGGTCACACACTTTACTGTACAGTGTTACTGTTTATTCAGGGTAAGCGTCACGCACTGTAACCATAAATACTCACTGTTTATTCAGGGTAAGGGTCACGCACTATAAGTATACGGACTCACTGTTTATTCAGGGTAAGGATCACGCACTGTAACTACACAGATTTACTGTTTGTTCAAGGGGAGGTTCAGATCATTTTACTACGTTGACTCTCTGTTTATTCTAGGTAAGTGTCACGCACTGTAAATGTACAGAGTTGCTGTTTATTCATGGTAAGGGTCATGCATTCTAGTTGTACAGTGTCACTGTTTATTCAGAGGAAGTATCATACACTTTAATTATACAGACTCACTGTTTATTCAGAGGAAGGATCAAGCACTTTAACTATAGAGATTCACTGTTCATTAAGGGTAAGGATCACGCACTGTAACTATACAGACTCACTGTATATTCAGGGTAAGGGTCATGCACTACAAATATCCAGACTCACAGGCTATTCAGTGTATGGGTCACGCACTCTACCTATACAGACTCAATGGTTATACAGGTTAAGTATCACACACTGCAACTGTACAGACTCACTGTCTATTCAGGGCATGGATCACGCACTGTATCTATACAGAGTCACTGTTTAATCCACGTAATTTTCACTCATTCTATCTATACAGAGTCAATGTTTATTCAGGGTAGTGATGATGCACTATGGCAGTACAGTGTCCTTGTTAAATCAGGACAAGTATCACACTCTGTAACTGTACAGACTCACTGTTAATTAAGAGCAAGGATCACGCACTGTAACGTTACAGCATCACGCTTTACTCAGGGTAAGGGTCACATACTGTAACTATACAGACTCTGTTTATTCAGCGGAAGGTTCACGCTTTGTAGTTATACAGAGTCATTGTTTTTACAGGGAATGTGTCATGCACTGTAACTATACAGACTCACTATTTATTCAGCGGAAGGTTCACAATTTGTAGTTATACAGAGTCATTGTTTTTACAGGGTATTGGTCACGCACTGTAATTATACAGACTCACTGTTTTTGCATGGTAAGTGCCACGCACTGTGACTATACGGAGTCACTGTTTATTCAGGTTAAGGATCACGCACTGTAACTATACAGAAGTACTGTTTATTCAGGGTAGGGGTCATGCACTGTAAATATGCAGACACAGTTTATTCAGCGTATGGATCACGCACACAAACTTTACAGACTCACTGTTTATTCAGGGCAAGTGTCACGCACTGTAACTGTACAGACTCACTGTTTATGCATGGTAAGTGTTACGCAATGTAACTATAGAGACTCACTGTTTTTTCAGGGTATGGATCATGCATTGTGACTGTAGAGACCCACTATTTATTCAGGTTTAATGTTCACGCACTTTAACTATACAGACTCACTGTTTATTCAGAGTAAGTGTCACGCACTCTAACAAAACAGACTCACTATTTCTTCAGTGGAAGGATCACACACTGTTACTATACAGAGACAATGTTTATTCAGGGTAAGGTTCAGGCACTGTAACTATACAGACTCACTGTTTATTCAGTGTAAGGGTCACACACTGTAAGTATACAGACTCACATTTTATTCACGGTAAGTGTCACGCACGGTAAATGTACAAGCTCACTTTTTATTCAGGCTAAGTGTCAAGCACTGTAACTATACTGAATCACTGATTATTCAGAGGAAGAATCATGCACTTTAATTACACAGAGTCACTGTTTATTCAGAGGAAAAATCACGCACTGTAATGATACAGCATCACTGCTTATTCAGGGTAAGGGTCACGCATTGTGTCTGTACAGACTCACTCTTTATTCAGGTTTAGGGTTCACGCACTTTAACTATACAGACTCACTGTTTATTCAGGATAAGTGTCACGTACTGTAATGAAACAGACTCACTATTTCTTCAGTGGAAGGATCACACACTGTTACTATGCAGAGACAATGTTTATTCAGGGTAAGGATCACGCACTGTAACTATACAGACTCACTGTTTATTCAGGGTAAGGGTCATGCACTGTAACTACGCAGACTCACAGTTTATTCAGCGTATGGATCACGCAGTCTAACTTTACAGACTCACTGTTTATTCAGGGCAAGTGTCACTCACTGTAACTGTACAGATTCACTGTTTATTCAGGGTAATGGACACACACTGTAAGTATTCAGACTCACTGTTTATTCAGGGTAAGGATCACGCACTGTAACTACACAGATTTACTGTTTATTCAAGGGAAGGTTCACACCATTTTACTACACAGACTCTCTGTTTATTCTGGGTAAGGGTCATGCACTGTAAATATGCAGACTCACAGTTTATTCAGCGTATGGGTCACGCATTCTAACTTTACAGACTCACTGTTTATTCAGGGCAAGTGTCACACACTGTAACTGTACAGATTCACTGTTTATTCAGGGTAATGGACACACACTGTAAGTATACAGACTCACTGTTTATTCAGAGGAAGGATCATGCACTTTAACTATAGAGATTCACTGTTCATTCAGGGTAAGGATCACGCACTGTAACTGTAAAAACTCACTGTATATTCAGGGTAAGGGTCATGCACTACAAATATGCAGACTCACAGGCTATTCAGTGTATGGGTAACACACTCTACCTATACAGAATCAATGTTTATTCAGGTTAAATATCACACACTGCAACTGTACAGACTCACTGTCTATTCAGGGTATGGATCACGCACTGTATCTATACAGAGTCACTGTTTAATCCACGTAATGGTCACTCATTCTATCTATACAGAGTCAATGTTTATTCAGGGTAATGATGATGCACTATGGCTGTACAGTGTCCTTGTTAAATCAGGGCAAGTATCACTCTCTGTAACTGTACAGACTCACTGTTAATTAAGAGGAAGGATCACGCACTGTAACGATACAGCATCATGCTTTACACAGGGTAAGGGTCACATACTGTAACTACACAGACTCACTGTTTATTCAGCGGAAGGTTCATGCTTTGTAGTTATTCAGAGTCATTGTTTTTACAGGGTATGGGTCATGCACTGTAACTATACAGACTCACTATTTATTCAGCGGAAGGTTCACAATTTGTAGTTATACAGAGTCATTGTTTTTACAGGGTATTGGTCACGCACTGTAACTATACAGGCTCACTTTTTATGCATGGTAAGTGTCACGCACTGTGACTATACAGAGTCACTGTTTATTCAGGTTAAGGAGCACACACTGTAACTATACAGAAGTACTGTTTATTCAGGGTAGGGGTCATGCACTGTAAATATGCAGACACAGTTTATTCAGCGTATGGATCATGCACACAAACTTTACAGACTCTGTTTATTCAGGGCAAGTGTCACGCACTGTAACTGTACAGACTCACTGTTTATGCATGGTAAGTGTTACGCAATGTAACTATAGAGACTCACTGTTTTTTCAGGGTATGGATCACGCATTGTGACTGTAGAGACCCACTCTTTATTCAGGTTTAATGTTCACGCACTTTAACTATACAGACTCACTGTTTACTCAGAGTAAGTGTCACGCACTGTAACAAAACAGACTCACTATTTCTTCAGTGGAAGGATCACACACTGTTACTATACAGAGACAATGTTTATTCAGGGTAAGGTTCAGGCACTGTAACTATACAGACTCACTGTTTATTCAATGTAAGGGTCACACACTGTAAGTATACAGACTCACATTTTATTCACGGTAAGTGTCACGCACGGTAAATGTACAAGCTCACTTTTTATTCAGGCTAAGTGTCAAGCACTGTAACTATACTGAATCACTGATTATTCAGAGGAAGAATCATGCACTTTAATTACACAGAGTCACTGTTTATTCAGAGGAAAAATCACGCACTGTAATGATACAGCATCACTGCTTATTCAGGGTAAGGGTCACGCATTGTGTCTGTACAGACTCACTCTTTATTCAGGTTTAGGGTTCACGCACTTTAACTATACAGACTCACTGTTTATTCAGGATAAGTGTCACGTACTGTAATGAAACAGACTCACTATTTCTTCAGTGGAAGGATCACACACTGTTACTATGCAGAGACAATGTTTATTCAGGGTAAGGATCACGCACTGTAACTATACAGACTCACTGTTTATTCAGGGTAAGGGTCACGCACTGTAACAATACAGACTTATTGTTTATTCAGCGGAAGGTTCACGATTTGTAGGTATACAGAGTCATTGTTTTTACAGGGTAATGGTCACGCACTTTAACTATACAGACTCACTGATTATGCATGGTAAGTGCCATGCACTGTGACTATACAGAGTCACTGTTTATTCAGGGTAAGGTTTACGCATTGTAACTGTACAGACTCACTGTTAATTCAGAGAAAGGATCATGCACTGTAACTATACAGCATCACTGTTTAGTCAGGGTCAGGGTCACTCACTGTAACTACAGACTCACTGTTTATTCAGCTGAATGTTCACGCTTTGTAGTTATACAGAGTCATTGTTTTTTCAAAGTAAGGGTCAGGCACTGTAACTATACAGACTCACTGTTTATTCAGGGCAAGGGTCACGCACTGTAACTGTACAGACTCACTGTTTATACAGGGTAAATGTCACGCAATGTAACTATAGATACTCACTGGTTATTCAGGGTAAGGGTCACGCATTGTAACTGTACAGACTCACTCTTTATTCAGGTTTAAGGTTCATGCACTTTATACAGACTCACTGTTTATTCAGGAAAGGGTCACACACTGTAAATGTACAGACTCACTTTTTATTCAGGGTAAGTGTCAAGCACTGTAACTATACTGAATCACTGATTATTCAGAGGAAGAATCCTGCACTTTAATTACACAGAGTCACTGTTTATTCAGAGGAAAAATCACGCACTGTAATGATACAGCATCACTGTTTGTTCAGGGTAAGTGTCACGCACTGTAACAATACAGACTAACTCTTTATTCAGGGTAAGTATCACGCTCTGTAACTGTACAGACTCTCTATTTATTCAGGGTAAGGATCACGCACTGTAACTATACAGTCTCACTGTTTATTCAGGGTAAGGGTAATGCACTGTAACTGTACAGACTTACTGTCTATTCAGGGCAAGTATCATGCACTGTCTCTATACAGAGTCACTGATTAATGCATATAAAGGTCATGCACTCTAACTATACAGACTCACTGTTTATTCAGGGAAAAAATGACGCACTATAGCTGTACAGAGTCCCTGTCAATTCAGGGCAAGGAGCATGCTCTGTAACTGTACAGACTCACAGTTAATTCAGAGAAAGGATCACGCACTTTAACTATACAGAAGTACTGTTTATTCAGGGTAGGGGTCATGCACTGTAAATATGCAGACTCACAGTTTATTCAGCGTATGGATCATGCACTCTAACTTTACAGACTCACTGTTTATTCAGGGCAAGCGTCACGCACTGTAACTGTACCAACTCACTGTTTATGCATGGTAAGTGTTACGCAATATAACTATAGAGACTCGCTGTTTATTCAGGGTATGGATCATGCATTGTGACTGTAGAGACCCACTCTTTATTCAGGTTTAATGTTCACACACTTTAACTATACAGACTCACTGTTTATTCAGGGTAAGTGTCACGCACTGTAACGAAACAGACTCACTATTTCTTCAGTGGAAGGATCACACACTGTTACTATACAGAGACAATGTTTATTCAGGGTAAGGTTCAGGCACTGTAACTATACAGACTCACTGTTTATTCAATGTAAGGGTCACACACTGTAAATATACAGACTCATATTTTATTCACGGTAAGGGTCACGCATTGTAAATGTACAAGCTCACTTTTTATTCAGGGTAAGTGTCAAGCACTGTAACTATACTGAATCACTGATTATTCAGAGGAAGAATCATGCACTTTAATTACACAGAGTCACTGTTTATTCAGAGGAAAAATCACGCACTGTAATGATACAGCATCACTGCTTATTCAGGGTAAGGGTCGCGCATTGTGTCTGTACAGAATCACTCTTTATTTAGGGTAAGGATCACGCTCTGTAACTGTACAGACTCACTATTTATTCAGGGTAAGGATCACCCTCTGTAACTATACAGATTCACTGTTTTTTCAGGGTAAGGATCACACATTATAACTTACCGACTCACTGTTTATTCAGCTAAGGGTCACACACTTTAACTGTACAGTGTTACTGTTTATTCAGGATAAGCATCACACACTGTAACCATAAAGACTCACTGTTTGTTCAGGGTAAGGGTCACGCACTGTAACAACACAGATTTACTGTTTATTCAAGGGCAGGTTCACACCATTTCACTACACAGACTCTCTGTTTATTCTGGGTAAGTGTCACGCACTGTAACTGTACAGAGTTACTGTTTATTCATGGTAAGGGTCACGCATTCTAAATGTACAGTGTCACTGTTTATTCAGAGGAAGTATCATACACTTTAACTATACAGACTCACTGTTTATTCAGGGTAAGGGTCTTGCACTGCAAATATACAGACTCACAGTCTATTCAGCGTATGGGTCACGCACTCTAACTATACAGACTCATTGTTTGTTCAGAATAAATATCACACACTGCAACTGTACAGACTCACTGTCTATTCAGGGTATGGATCACGCACTGTATCTATACAGAGTCACTGTTTAATCCACGTAATGGTCACGCATTCTCTCTATACAGACTCAATGTTTATTCAGGGTAAGGATGATGCACTATAGTTGTACAGCGTCCTTGTTAAATCAGGGCATGGATCACACTCTGTAACTGTACAGACTCACTGTTAATTAAGAGGAAGGATCACGCACTGTAACAATACAGACTTATTGTTTATTCAGCGGAAGGTTCACGATTTGTAGGTATACAGAGTCATTGTTTTTACAGGGTAATGGTCACAAACTGTAACTATACAGACTCACTATTTATTCAATGGAAGGTTCGCATTTCGTAGTTATACAGAGTCATTGTTTTTACAGGGTAATGGTCACAAACTTTAACTATACAGACTCACTGATTATGCATGGTAAGTGCAATGCACTGTGACTATACAGAGTCACTGTTTATTCAGGGTAAGGTTTACGCACTGTAACTGTACAGACTCACTGTTAATTCAGAGAAAGGATCATGCACTGTAACTATACAGCATCACTGTTTAGTCAGGGTCACTCACTGTAACTACAGACTCACTGTTTATTCAGCTGAATGTTCACGCTTTGTAGTTATACAGAGTCATTGTTTTTTCAAAGTAAGGGTCAGGCACTGTAACTATACAGACTCACTGTTTATTCAGGGCAAGGGTCACGCGCTGTAACTGTACAGACTCACTGTTTATACAGGGTAAATGTCACGCAATGTAACTATAGATACTCACTGGTTATTCAGGGTAAGGGTCACGCATTGTGACTGTACAGACTCACTCTTTATTCAGGTTTAAGGTTCATGCACTTTATACAGACTCACTGTTTATTCAGGGAAGGGTCACACACTGTAAATGTACAGACTCACTTTTTATTCAGGGTAAGTGTCAAGCACTGTAACTATACTGAATCACTGATTATTCAGAGGAAGAATCCTGCACTTTAATTACACAGAGTCACTGTTTATTCAGAGGAAAAATCACGCACTGTAATGATACAGCATCACTGTTTGTTCAGGGTAAGTGTCACGCACTGTAACAATACAGACTAACTCTTTATTCAGGGTAAGTATCACGCTCTGTAACTGTACAGACTCTCTATTTATTCAGGGTAAGGATCACGCACTGTAACTATACAGTCTCACTGTTTATTCAGGGTAAGGGTAATGCACTGTAACTGTACAGACTTACTGTCTATTCAGGGCAAGTATCATGCACTGTCTCTATACAGAGTCACTGATTAATGCATATAAAGGTCATGCACTCTAACTATACAGACTCACTGTTTATTCAGGGAAAAAATGACGCACTATAGCTGTACAGAGTCCCTGTCAATTCAGGGCAAGGAGCATGCTCTGTAACTGTACAGACTCACAGTTAATTCAGAGAAAGGATCACGCACTTTAACTATACAGAAGTACTGTTTATTCAGGGTAGGGGTCATGCACTGTAAATATGCAGACTCACAGTTTATTCAGCGTATGGATCATGCACTCTAACTTTACAGACTCACTGTTTATTCAGGGCAAGCGTCACGCACTGTAACTGTACCAACTCACTGTTTATGCATGGTAAGTGTTACGCAATATAACTATAGAGACTCGCTGTTTATTCAGGGTATGGATCACGCATTGTGACTGTAGAGACCCACTCTTTATTCAGGTTTAATGTTCACACACTTTAACTATACAGACTCACTGTTTATTCAGGGTAAGTGTCACGCACTGTAACGAAACAGACTCACTATTTCTTCAGTGGAAGGATCACACACTGTTACTATACAGAGACAATGTTTATTCAGGGTAAGGTTCAGGCACTGTAACTATACAGACTCACTGTTTATTCAATGTTAAGGGTCACTCACTGTAAATATACAGACTCATATTTTATTCACGGTAAGGGTCACGCATTGTAAATGTACAAGCTCACTTTTTATTCAGGGTAAGTGTCAAGCACTGTAACTATACTGAATCACTGATTATTCAGAGGAAGAATCATGCACTTTAATTACACAGAGTCACTGTTTATTCAGAGGAAAAATCACGCACTGTAATGATACAGCATCACTGCTTATTCAGGGTAAGGGTCGCGCATTGTGTCTGTACAGAATCACTCTCTATTTAGGGTAAGGATCACGCTCTGTAACTGTACAGACTCACTATTTATTCAGGGTAAGGATCACCCTCTGTAACTATACAGATTCACTGTTTTTTCAGGGTAAGGATCACACATTATAACTGTACCGACTCACTGTTTATTCAGCTAAGGGTCACACACTTTAACTGTACAGTGTCACTGTTTATTCAGGATAAGCATCACGCACTGTAACCATAAAGACTCACTGTTTGTTCAGGGTAAGGGTCACGCACTGTAACAACACAGATTTACTGTTTATTCAAGGGCAGGTTCACACCATTTCACTACACAGACTCTCTGTTTATTCTGGGTAAGTGTCACGCACTGTAACTGTACAGAGTTACTGTTTATTCATGGTAAGGGTCACGCATTCTAAATGTACAGTGTCACTGTTTATTCAGAGGAAGTATCATACACTTTAACTATACAGACTCACTGTTTATTCAGGGTAAGGGTCTTGCACTGCAAATATACAGACTCACAGTCTATTCAGCGTATGGGTCACGCACTCTAACTATACAGACTCATTGTTTGTTCAGAATAAATATCACACACTGCAACTGTACAGACTCACTGTCTTTTCAGGGTATGGATCACGCACTGTATCTATACAGAGTCACTGTTTAATCCACGTAATGGTCACGCATTCTCTCTATACAGACTCAATGTTTATTCAGGGTAAGGATGATGCACTATAGTTGTACAGCGTCCTTGTTAAATCAGGGCATGGATCACACTCTGTAACTGTACAGACTCACTGTTAATTAAGAGGAAGGATCACGCACTGTAACAATACAGACTTATTGTTTATTCAGCGGAAGGTTCACGATTTGTAGGTATACAGAGTCATTGTTTTTACAGGGTAATGGTCACGCACTTTAACTATACAGACTCACTGATTATGCATGGTAAGTGCCATGCACTGTGACTATACAGAGTCACTGTTTATTCAGGGTAAAGTTTACGCACTGTAACTGTACAGACTCACTGTTAATTCAGAGAAAGGATCATGCACTGTAACTATACAGCATCACTGTTTAGTCAGGGTCAGGGTCACTCACTGTAACTACAGACTCACTGTTTATTCAGCTGAATGTTCACGCTTTGTAGTTATACAGAGTCATTGTTTTTTCAAAGTAAGGGTCAGGCACTGTAACTATACAGACTCACTGTTTATTCAGGGCAAGGGTCACGCACTGTAACTGTACAGACTCACTGTTTATACAGGGTAAATGTCACGCAATGTAACTATAGATACTCACTGGTTATTCAGGGTAAGGGTCACGCATTGTGACTGTACAGACTCACTCTTTATTCAGGTTTAAGGTTCATGCACTTTATACAGACTCACTGTTTATTCAGGGAAGGGTCACACACTGTAAATGTACAGACTCACTTTTTATTCAGGGTAAGTGTCAAGCACTGTAACTATACTGAATCACTGATTATTCAGAGGAAGAATCCTGCACTTTAATTACACAGAGTCACTGTTTATTCAGAGGAAGAATCACGCACTGTAATGATACAGCATCACTGTTTGTTCAGGGTAAGTGTCACGCACTGTAACAATACAGACTAACTCTTTATTCAGGGTAAGTATCACGCTCTGTAACTGTACAGACTCTATTTATTCAGGGTAAGGATCACGCACTGTAACTATACAGTCTCACTGTTTATTCAGGGTAAGGGTAATGCACTGTAACTGTACAGACTTACTGTCTATTCAGGGCAAGTATCATGCACTGTCTCTATACAGAGTCACTGATTAATGCATTTAAAGGTCATGCACTCTAACTATACAGACTCACTGTTTATTCAGGGAAAAAATGACGCACTATAGCTGTACAGAGTCCCTGTCAATTCAGGGCAAGGAGCATGCTCTGTAACTGTACAGACTCACAGTTAATTCAGAGAAAGGATCACGCACTGTAACTATACAGAAGTACTGTTTATTCAGGGTAGGGGTCATGCACTGTAAATATGCAGACTCACAGTTTATTCAGCGTATGGATCATGCACTCTAACTTTACAGACTCACTGTTTATTCAGGGCAAGTGTCACGCACTGTAACTGTACCAACTCACTGTTTATGCATGGTAAGTGTTACGCAATATAACTATAGAGACTCGCTGTTTATTCAGGGTATGGATCACGCATTGTGACTGTAGAGACCCACTCTTTATTCAGGTTTAATGTTCACACACTTTAACTATACAGACTCACTGTTTATTCAGGGTAAGTGTCACGCACTGTAACGAAACAGACTCACTATTTCTTCAGTGGAAGGATCACACACTGTTACTATACAGAGACAATGTTTATTCAGGGTAAGGTTCAGGCACTGTAACTATACAGACTCACTGTTTATTCAATGTAAGGGTCACACACTGTAAATATACAGACTCATATTTTATTCACGGTAAGGGTCACGCATTGTAAATGTACAAGCTCACTTTTTATTCAGGCTAAGTGTCAAGCACTGTAACTATACTGAATCACTGATTATTCAGAGGAAGAATCATGCACTTTAATTACACAGAGTCACTGTTTATTCAGAGGAAAAATCACGCACTGTAATGATACAGCATCACTGCTTATTCAGGGTAAGGGTCGCGCATTGTGTCTGTACAGAATCACTCTTTATTTAGGGTAAGGATCACGCTCTGTAACTGTACAGACTCACTATTTATTCAGGGTAAAGATCACCCTCTGTAACTATACAGATTCACTGTTTTTTCAGGGTAAGGATCACACATTATAACTGTACCGACTCACTGTTTATTCAGCTAAGGGTCACACACTTTAACTGTACAGTGTCACTGTTTATTCAGGCTAAGCATCACGCACTGTAACCATAAAGACTCACTGTTTGTTCAGGGTAAGGGTCACGCACTGTAACAACACAGATTTACTGTTTATTCAAGGGCAGGTTCACACCATTTCACTACACAGACTCTCTGTTTATTCTGGGTAAGTGTCACGCACTGTAACTGTACAGAGTTACTGTTTATTCATGGTAAGGGTCACGCATTCTAAATGTACAGCGTCACTGTTTATTCAGGGGAAGTATCATACACTTTAACTATACAGACTCACTGTTTGTTCAGGGTAAGGGTCACGCACTGTAACAACACAGATTTACTGTTTATTCAAGGGCAGGTTCACACCATTTCACTACACAGACTCTCTGTTTATTCTGGGTAAGTGTCACGCACTGTAACTGTACAGAGTTACTGTTTATTCATGGTAAGAGTCACGCATTCTAAATGTACAGTGTCACTGTTTATTCAGAGGAAGTATCATACACTTTAACTATACAGACTCACTGTTTATTCAGGGTAAGGGTCTTGCACTGCAAATATACAGACTCACAGTCTATTCAGCGTATGGGTCACGCACTCTAACTATACAGACTCATTGTTTGTTCAGAATAAATATCACACACTGCAACTGTACAGACTCACTGTCTATTCAGGGTATGGATCACGCACTGTATCTATACAGAGTCACTGTTTAATCCACGTAAGGGTCACGCATTCTATCTATACAGAGTCACTGTTTATTCAGGGTAAGGATGATGCACTATAGTTGTACAGCGTCCTTGTTAAATCAGGGCATGGATCACACTCTGTAACTGTACAGACTCACTGTTAATTAAGAGGAAGGATCACGCACTGTAACAATACAGACTTATTGTTTATTCAGCGGAAGGTTCACGATTTGTAGGTATACAGAGTCATTGTTTTTACAGGGTAATGGTCACAAACTGTAACTATACAGACTCACTATTTATTCAATGGAAGGTTCGCATTTCGTAGTTATACAGAGTCATTGTTTTTACAGGGTAATGGTCACAAACTTTAACTATACAGACTCACTGATTATGCATGGTAAGTGCCATGCACTATGACTATACAGAGTCACTGTTTATTCAGGGTAAGGTTTACGCACTGTAACTGTACAGACTCACTGTTAATTCAGAGAAAGGATCATGCACTGTAACTATACAGCATCACTGTTTAGTCAGGGTCAGGGTCACTCACTGTAACTACAGACTCACTGTTTATTCAGCCGAATGTTCACGCTTTGTAGTTATACAGAGTAATTTTTTTTTCAAAGTAAGGGTCAGGCACTGTAACTATACAGACTCACTGTTTATTCAGGGCCAGGGTCACGCACTGTAACTGTACAGACTCACTGTTTATACAGGGTAAATGTCACGCAATGTAACTATAGATACTCACTGGTTATTCAGGGTAAGGGTCACGCATTGTAACTGTACAGACTCACTATTTATTCAGGGTAAGGATCACCCTCTGTAACTATACAGATTCACTGTTTTTTCAGGGTAAGGATCACACATTATAACTGTACCGACTCACTGTTTATTCAGCTAAGGGTCACACACTTTAACTGTACAGTGTCACTGTTTATTCAGGCTAAGCATCACGCACTGTAACCATAAAGACTCCCTGTTTGTTCAGGGTAAGGGTCACGCACTGTAACAACACAGATTTACTGTTTATTCAAGGGCAGGTTCACACCATTTCACTACACAGACTCTCTGTTTATTCTGGGTAAGTGTCACGCACTGTAACTGTACAGAGTTACTGTTTATTCATGGTAAGGGTCACGCATTCTAAATGTACAGTGTCACTGTTTATTCAGAGGAAGTATCATACACTTTAACTATACAGACTCACTGTTTATTCAGGGTAAGGGTCTTGCACTGCAAATATACAGACTCACAGTCTATTCAGCGTATGGGTCACGCACTCTAACTATACAGACTCATTGTTTGTTCAGAATAAATATCACACACTGCAACTGTACAGACTCACTGTCTATTCAGGGTATGGATCACGCACTGTATCTATACAGAGTCACTGTTTAATCCACGTAAGGGTCACGCATTCTATCTATACAGAGTCACTGTTTATTCAGGGTAAGGATGATGCACTATAGTTGTACAGCGTCCTTGTTAAATCAGGGCATGGATCACACTCTGTAACTGTACAGACTCACTGTTAATTAAGAGGAAGGATCACGCACTGTAACAATACAGACTTATTGTTTATTCAGCGGAAGGTTCACGATTTGTAGGTATACAGAGTCATTGTTTTTACAGGGTAATGGTCACAAACTGTAACTATACAGACTCACTATTTATTCAATGGAAGGTTCGCATTTCGTAGTTATACAGAGTCATTGTTTTTACAGGGTAATGGTCACAAACTTTAACTATACAGACTCACTGATTATGCATGGTAAGTGCCATGCACTATGACTATACAGAGTCACTGTTTATTCAGGGTAAGGTTTACGCACTGTAACTGTACAGACTCACTGTTAATTCAGAGAAAGGATCATGCACTGTAACTATACAGCATCACTGTTTAGTCAGGGTCAGGGTCACTCACTGTAACTACAGACTCACTGTTTATTCAGCCGAATGTTCACGCTTTGTAGTTATACAGAGTAATTTTTTTTTCAAAGTAAGGGTCAGGCACTGTAACTATACAGACTCACTGTTTATTCAGGGCCAGGGTCACGCACTGTAACTGTACAGACTCACTGTTTATACAGGGTAAATGTCACGCAATGTAACTATAGATACTCACTGGTTATTCAGGGTAAGGGTCACGCATTGTAACTGTACAGACTCACTATTTATTCAGGGTAAGGATCACCCTCTGTAACTATACAGATTCACTGTTTTTTCAGGGTAAGGATCACACATTATAACTGTACCGACTCACTGTTTATTCAGCTAAGGGTCACACACTTTAACTGTACAGTGTCACTGTTTATTCAGGCTAAGCATCACGCACTGTAACCATAAAGACTCCCTGTTTGTTCAGGGTAAGGGTCACGCACTGTAACAACACAGATTTACTGTTTATTCAAGGGCAGGTTCACACCATTTCACTACACAGACTCTCTGTTTATTCTGGGTAAGTGTCACGCACTGTAACTGTACAGAGTTACTGTTTATTCATGGTAAGGGTCACGCATTCTAAATGTACAGTGTCACTGTTTATTCAGAGGAAGTATCATACACTTTAACTATACAGACTCACTGTTTATTCAGGGTAAGGGTCTTGCACTGCAAATATACAGACTCACAGTCTATTCAGCGTATGGGTCACGCACTCTAACTATACAGACTCATTGTTTGTTCAGAATAAATATCACACACTGCAACTGTACAGACTCACTGTCTATTCAGGGTATGGATCACGCACTGTATCTATACAGAGTCACTGTTTAATCCACGTAAGGGTCACGCATTCTATCTATACAGAGTCACTGTTTATTCAGGGTAAGGATGATGCACTATAGTTGTACAGCGTCCTTGTTAAATCAGGGCATGGATCACACTCTGTAACTGTACAGACTCACTGTTAATTAAGAGGAAGGATCACGCACTGTAACAATACAGACTTATTGTTTATTCAGCGGAAGGTTCACGATTTGTAGGTATACAGAGTCATTGTTTTTACAGGGTAATGGTCACAAACTGTAACTATACAGACTCACTATTTATTCAATGGAAGGTTTGCATTTCGTAGTTATACAGAGTCATTGTTTTTACAGGGTAATGGTCACAAACTTTAACTATACAGACTCACTGATTATGCATGGTGAGTGCCATGCACTATGACTATACAGAGTCACTGTTTATTCAGGGTAAGGTTTACGCACTGTAACTGTACAGACTCACTGTTAATTCAGAGAAAGGATCATGCACTGTAACTATACAGCATCACTGTTTAGTCAGGGTCAGGGTCACTCACTGTAACTACAGACTCACTGTTTATTCAGCCGAATGTTCACGCTTTGTAGTTATACAGAGTAATTTTTTTTTCAAAGTAAGGGTCAGGCACTGTAACTATACAGACTCACTGTTTATTCAGGGCAAGGGTCACGCACTGTAACTGTACAGACTCACTGTTTATACAGGGTAAATGTCACGCAATGTAACTATAGATACTCACTGGTTATTCAGGGTAAGGGTCACGCATTGTGACTGTACAGACTCACTCTTTATTCAGGTTTAAGGTTCATGCACTTTATACAGACTCACTGTTTATTCAGGGAAGGGTCACACACTGTAAGTATACAGATTCACATTTTATTCATGGTAAGGGTCACGCACTGTAAATGTACAGACTCACTTTTTATTCAGGGTAAGTGTCAAGCACTGTAACTATACTGAATCACTGATTATTCAGAGGAAGAATCCTGCACTTTAATTACACAGAGTCACTGTTTATTCAGAGGAAAAATCACGCACTGTAATGATACAGCATCACTGTTTATTCAGGGTAAGTGTCACGCACTGTAACAATACAGACTAACTCTTTATTCAGGGTAAGTATCACGCTCTGTAAATGTACAGACTCTCTATTTATTCAGGGTAAGGATCACGCACTGTAACTATACAGTCTCACTGTTTATTCAGGGTAAGGGTAATGCACTGTAACTGTACAGACTTACTGTCTATTCAGGGCAAGTATCACGCACTGTCTCTATACAGAGTCACTGATTAATGCATTTAAAGGTCATGCACTCTAACTATACAGACTCACTGTTTATTCAGGGAAAAAATGACGCACTATAGCTGTACAGAGTCCCTGTCAATTCAGGGCAAGGAGCATGCTCTGTAACTGTACAGACTCACAGTTAATTCAGAGAAAGGATCACGCACTGTAACTATACAACATCACTGTTTATTCAGGGTAAGGTTCATGCATTGTAACGAGACAGATTCACTGTTCATTCAGAGGAAGGATCACGCTTTGTAGTTCTACAGAGTCACTGTTTATTCAGGGTAACATTCACGCACTATATCTATAGAACTCACTGTTTATTCAGGGTAAGGGTCACGCACTGTAACTGTACAGACTCACTGTTTATTCAGGGTAAGAATGACGCACTGTAACTATACAGTCTCACTCTCTATTCAGGGTAAGGATCAAACACAATAACTGTACAGACTCACTCTTTATTCAGGTTTAAGGTTCATGCACTGTAACTATAGAGACTCACTGTTTATTCAGGGTACGTTTCACGCACCATAACGATACAGACTCACTATTTATTCAGTGGCAGGATCACGCACTGCTACTATTCATAGTCAATGTTTATTCAGGGTAAGGGCCACGCACTGTAACTATACAGAGCCATTGCTTATTCAGGGTAAGGATCACACAATGTAACTATAGAGACTCACTGTTTATTCAGGGTAAGGGTCACACACTGTAACTATACAGACTCAGTGTTTATTAAGGGTAAGGGTCACGCAATTTAACTATACAGACTTACTGTTTATTCAGAGTAACGGTCATGAACTCTTCCTGTACAGATTCACTGTTTATGCAGGATAAGGGTCACACACTGCAACTGTACAGAGTCACTGTTTATTCAGGGTAAGGGTCACACACTGTAACTGTAAATACTCACTCTTTATTCAGGCTAAGTGTCACGCAATGTGACTATACAGACTCACTGTTTATTCAGGGTAAGGGTCACACACTGTAACTGTACCGACTCACTGTGTATTCAGGGTAAGGGTCACGCACTCTAACAGTACAGAGTTACTGTTTATTCAGGGTAAGCGTCACGTGGTGTAACCATAAAGACTCACTGTTTATTCAGGGTAAGGGTCACACACTTTAACTGTACAGTGTTACTGTTTATTCAGGGTAAGCGTCACACACTGTAACCATAAAGACTCACTGTTTATTCAGAGTAAGGGTCATGCACTGTAACTGTACAGAGTCACTGGTTATTCAGGTTAAGGGTCTCTCAATATCACTATGCAGAGTCACTGTTTATTCAGGGTAAGAGTAACGCAATGTTACTATACAGAGCCACTGTTTATTCAGGGTAAATTTCACGCAATGTAACTGTACAGAATTACTGTTTATGGAGGGTAAGTGTCACGCACTGTAACTATAAAGATTCACTATTTATTCAGGGTAAGGGTACGCACTGTAAATGTACAGAGTCACTTTTTATTCAGGTTAAGGGTCACGCGGTGTAACTATACAGACTCACTGTTTATTCAGGGTAAGGATCATGCATTGTAACTCTTCAGACTCAATATTTATTCTGGGTAAGTGTCACGCACTGTTACTATACAGACTCACTCTTTATTCAGGGTAATGATCACGCAATGTAACTGTACTGACTCACTGTTTATTCAGGGTAAGGATCACGTACTGTAACAATACAGACTCACTTTTTTCAGAGTAAGGATCATGCACTGTAACTACAGAGACTCAAAGTTTATTCAGGGTAAGATTCACACACATTTAATACACAGACTCACTTTATTCATTGTAATTGTCACGCACTGTAGCTATACAGACTCACTGTTTATTCAGGGGAAGGATCACGTACTGTAATAATACAGACTCACTTTTTTCAGAGTAAGGATCATGCACTGTAACTACAGAGACTCAAAGTTTATTCAGGGTAAGATTCACACACATTTAATACACAGACTCACTTTATTCATTGTAATTGTCACGCACTGTAGCTATACAGACTCACTGTTTATTCAGAGGAAGGATCACGCACTGTAACTATACAGACTCTCTGTTTATTCAGGGAAAAGTTCATGCACTGTAACTGTACAGACTCACTGTCTATTCAGGGCAAGTGTCACGCACTCTAACTGTACAGACTCACTGTATATTCAGGGTATGTATCACGCACTGTATCTATACAGAGTCACTGTTTATTCAGAGGAAGGATCACGCACTGTAACTATGAAGATTGACTGTTTATTCAGGGTAAGGATCATGCATTGTAAATATACAGACTCACTGTTTAATCACGGTAAGTGTCATGCACTGTAACAATACAGACTCACTGTGCATTCAGGGTAAGGGTCATGCACGATAACTATACAGACTCACTGTTTATTCAGGGTAAGGATGACGCACTGTAACTGTACAGACTCACTGTTTATTCAGGGTAAGAATGACGCACTGTAACTATACAGACTCACTCTCTATTCAGGGTAAGGATCAAACACAATAACTGTACAGACTCACTCTTTATTCAGGTTTAAGGTTCATGCACTGTAACTATAGAGACTCACTGTTTATTCAGGGTACGTTTCACGCACCATAACGATACAGACTCACTATTTATTCAGCGGCAGGATCACGCACTGCTACTATTCATAGTCAATGTTTATTCAGGGTAAGGGCCACGCACTGTAACTATACAGAGCCATTGCTTATTCAGGGTAAGGATCACACAATGTAACTATAGAGACTCACTGTTTATTCAGGGTAAGGGTCACACACTGTAACTATACAGACTCAGTGTTTATTAAGGGTAAGGGTCACGCAATTTAACTACACAGACTCACTGTTTATTCAGAGTAACGGTCATGAACTCTTCCTGTACAGATTCACTGTTTATGCAGGATAAGGGTCACACACTGCAACTGTACAGAGTCACTGTTTATTCAGGGTAAGGGTCACACACTGTAACTGTAAATACTCACTCTTTATTCAGGCTAAGTGTCACGCAATGTGACTATACAGACTCACTGTTTATTCAGGGTAAGGGTCACACACTGTAACTGTACCGACTCACTGTGTATTCAGGGTAAGGGTCACGCACTCTAACAGTACAGAGTTACTGATAATTCAGGGTAAGCGTCACGTGGTGTAACCATAAAGACTCACTGTTTATTCAGGGTAAGGGTCACACACTTTAACTGTACAGTGTTACTGTTTATTCAGGGTAAGCGTCACACACTGTAACCATAAAGACTCACTGTTTATTCAGAGTAAGGGTCATGCACTGTAACTGTACAGAGTCACTGGTTATTCAGGTTAAGGGTCTCTCAATATCACTATGCAGAGTCACTGTTTATTCAGGGTAAGAGTAACGCAATGTTACTATACAGAGCCACTGTTTATTCAGGGTAGGTTTCACGCAATGTAACTGTACAGAATTACTGTTTATGGAGGGTAAGTGTCACGCACTGTAACTATAAAGATTCACTATTTATTCAGGGTAAGGGTACGCACTGTAAATGTACAGAGTCACTTTTTATTCAGGTTAAGGGTCACGCGGTGTAACTATACAGACTCACTGTTTATTCAGGGTAAGGATCATGCATTGTAACTCTTCAGACTCAATATTTATTCTGGGTAAGTGTCATGCACTGTTACTATACAGACTCACTCTTTATTCAGGGTAATGATCACGCAATGTAACTGTACTGACTCACTGTTTATTCAGGGTAAGGATCACGTACTGTAACAATACAGACTCACTTTTTTCAGAGTAAGGATCATGCACTGTAACTACAGAGACTCAAAGTTTATTCAGGGTAAGATTCACACACATTTAATACACAGACTCACTTTATTCATTGTAATTGTCACGCACTGTAGCTATACAGACTCACTGTTTATTCAGGGGAAGGATCACGTACTGTAACAATACAGACTCACTTTTTTCAGAGTAAGGATCATGCACTGTAACTACAGAGACTCAAAGTTTATTCAGGGTAAGATTCACACACATTTAATACACAGGCTCACTGTTTATTCATTGTAATTGTCACACACTGTAGCAATACAGACTCACTGTTTATTCAGAGGAAGGATCACGCACTGTAACTGTACAGACTCACTGTCTATTCAGGGCAAGTGTCACGCACTCTAACTGTACAGACTCACTGTATATTCAGGGTATGTATCACGCACTGTATCTATACAGAGTCACTGTTTATTCAGAGGAAGGATCACGCACTGTAACTATAAAGATTGACTGTTTATTCAGGGTAAGGATCATGCATTGTAAATATACAGACTCACTGTTTAATCACGGTAAGTGTCATGCACTGTAACAATACAGACTCACTGTGCATTCAGGGTAAGGGTCATGCACGATAACTATACAGACTCACTGTTTATTCAGGGTAAGGATGACGCACTGTAACTGTACAGACGCACTGTTTATTCAGGGTAAGTGTCGCGCCATGTAACTATAGAGTGTCACTGTTTATTGAGAGGAAGTATCAGGTACTGTAACTATACAGAGTCAATGTTTTTTCACGGCAAGATTCACACAATTTTACTACACAGATTCAGGGTAAGTGTCACGCACTGTAACAATACAGACTGTGCATTCAGGGTAAGGGTCATGCACGGTAACTATAGAGACTCACTGTTTATTCAGGGTAAGGATGACGCAATGTAACTGTACAGACACACTGTTTATTCAGGTTAAGGATCACATGCTGTAACAATAAGGACTCACTGTTTATTCAGGTTAAGGGTCACACACTGTAACTGTACGGACACACTGTTTTTTCATGATAAGGCTTACGCACTGTAACTGTACAGACTCACTGTTTAATCAGGGTTATGGTCACGCACTGCAACTAAACAGAGTCAATGTTTATTCAGGATAAGGATGACACACTGTAACTATACAGACTCACTGTTAATTCAGAGGAAGGATCACACACTTTACCTGTACAGACTTACTGTTTATTCAGGTTAAGGATCACCCACTGTAACTATACAGTCTCACTGTTTATTCAGGGTAAGGGTCACGCACTGTAACTGTAGAGAATCACTCTTTATTCTGGTTTGAGGCTCACGCACTGTAACTATACAGACTCACTGTTTATTCAGGGTAAGAATAACAGACTGTAACTAGACAGAGTCACTGCCTATTAAGGGTAAGGATCACACACTATAACTGTACAGACTCACTCTGTATTCAGGCTTAAGGTTCATGCACTTTAATTATACAGACTCACTGTTTATTCAGGGTAAGAGTCACTCACTGTAACTATACAGACTCACTGTTTAATCAGAGGAAGGTTCAAGCTTTGTAGTTATACTGAGTCACTGTTTATTCAGGGTAGGTGTCACGTATTGTAACTATACAGTCTCACTGTTTATTCAGGGTAAGGATCATGTATTGTAACTATACAGACTCAATGTTTATTCAGGGTAAGTGTCATACACTGTAACAATACAGACTCAGTCTTTATTCAGGGTAAGGATCACGCTCTGTAACTGTACAGACTCACTGTTTATTCAGGGTAAGGATCACGCACTGTAACTATACAGACTCTCTGTTTTTTGAGGGTAAAGATCATGCCTTATAATTGTACTGACTCACTGTTTATTCAGGGTAAGGGTCACGCACTGTAACTATACAGACTCACTGTTTATTCAGAGTATGGATCACGCACTGTAACTGTAGAGACTCAATGTTTATTCAGGGTAAGTTTTACACACATTTAATATACAGACTCATTGTTTATTCAGTGTAATTGTCAGGCACTGTAACTCTACAGACTCACTGTTTATTCAGGGCAAGTGTCACGCACTGTAACTGTACAGAGTCACTGTTTATTCAGGATAAGTGTCATGCACTGTAACTGTACAGAGTCACTGTCTATTCAGGGTATGGATCACGTACTGTATCCAAACAGAGTCACTGTTTAATCGACATTAGGTTCACGCATTCTCTCCATACAGAGTCACTGTTTATTCAGGCTAAGGATCACGTATTGTAACTGTACTGTCACTGTTTATTCAGGGTAATGGTCACGCACTGTAACTATACAGACTCACTGTTTATTCAGAGGAACGATCACGCACTGTAACTATAGAGAGTCAATGTTTATTCAGGTTAAGATTCACAAACATTTAATACACTGTCTATTCTGGGTAATTTTCACGCACTTTAGCTGTACAGCGTCCCTGTTAATTCAGGGCAAGGATAACGATATGTAACTGTACAGACTCATGGTAAATTCAGAGGAAGGATCACGCACTTTAACTATGCAGCATCATTGTTTACTCAGAGTAAGGGTCACGACCTGTAACTATACAGACTCACTGTTTATTCAGTGGAAGGTTCACTCTTTGGAGTTATACGGAGTCATTGTTTTTTCAGGGTAAGTGTCAGGCACTGTAACTCTACAGACTCACTGTTTATGCACGGTAAGTGTCACTCACTGTAACTATACAGACTTACTCTTTATTCAGGTTTAAGGTTCACGCACTGTAACTATACAGACTCACTGTTTATTCAGGGTAAGTTTCACGCACCTTAACGATACAGACTCACTATTTATTCAGCGGAAGGATCACGCACTGCTACTATACATAGTCAATGTTTCTTCAGGGTAAGGGCCACGCACTATAACTATACAGAGTCATTGTTTATTCAGGGTAAGGATCACACAATGTAACTACAGAGACTCACTGTTTATTCAGGGTAAGGTTCAGGCACTGTAACTATACAGACTCACTGTTTATTCAGGGTAAGGGTCACACACTAACTATACAAACTCACAGTTTATTCACGGTAAGGGTCACGCACTGTAAATGTACAGACTCACTGTTTATTCAGGATAAGCGTCAAGCACTGTAACTATACAGACTCACTGATTATTCAGAGGAAGGATCACGCATTTTAACTATACAGAGGCACTGTTTATTCAGAGGAAAAATCACGCACTTTAACTTTACAGCATAACTGTTTATTCAGGGTAAGGGTCATGCGTTGTATCTATACAGACCTCCTGTTTATTCAGAGGAAGTTTCACGCTTTGTATTTGTACAGAGTCACTGTTCATTCAGGGTAAGGGTCACGCACTGTAACTATACAGACCCAATGTTTATTCAAGGTAAGGGTCACGCACTGTAACTGTTGAGAATCACTCTTTATTTAGGTTTAAGGGTCATGTACTGTAACTATACAGATTGAATGCTTATTCAGGGTAAGGATCATGCATTTTAACTATACAAAGTCACTGTTTATTCAGGGTAAGATTCACGCACTATATCTATACAGACTCACTGTTTATTCAGGATAAGGGTCACACACTGTAACTGTATGGACACAGTTTTTCTGTGATAAGGCTTACGCATGTCACTGTACAGACTCACTGTTCAATCAGGGTAAGGGTCACGCACTGTAACTATACAGACTCAGTGTTTACTCAGGGCATGGGTCACGCACTGTAACTGTACAGACTCACACTTTATTTAGGTTTAAGAGTCACGCACTGTAGCTATACAGATTGACTGTTTATTCAGGATAAGGATCACGCACTGTCTCTATACAGAGTCACTGATTAATCCATGTAAGGGTCACGCACTCTATCTATACAGATTCACTGTTTACTCAGGGTAACGATGACGCACTAAAGATGTACAGAGTCCCTGTTAACTCAGGGCAAGGATCGTGCTCTGTAAGTGTACAGTCTCACTGTCTATTCAGGGTATGGATCACGCACTGTATCTATACAGAGTCACTGTTTAATCGACATTAGGGTCACGCATTCTCTGTTAATTCTCTGTTAATTCAGGGCAAGGATCAAGCTCTGTAACTGTACAGACTCACTGTGAATTCAGAGGAAGGATCACGCACTGTAACTATACAGCATCACTGTTTACTCAGGATAAGGATCACGACCTGTAACTATACAGACTCACTCTTAATTCAGGGGAAGGATCTAACACTGTACCTGTACAGAATTACTGTTTATTCAGGGTAAGGGTCACGCTCTGTAACTGTACAGACTCAATGTTTATTCAGGGTAAGGATCACGCACTGTAACTATACAGTCTCATTGTTTATTCAGGGTAATGGGCATGCACTGCAACGATACAGAGTTACTGTGTATTCAAGGGAAGGTTCAAACACTTTTACTACACAGGCTCACTGTTTATTCTGGGTAAGTGTGATGTACTATAACTTTACAGAGTAACTGTTTATTCAGGGTAAAGGTCAAGCACTTTAATGTATCGACACTTTTTTTTCATGATAAGGCTCACGCACTGTAACTGTACAGACTCACTGTTTAATCAGGGTAAGGATCACGCACTGTAACTGTACAGACTCACTGTTTAATCAGGGTAAGGATCACGCACTGTAACTAGATAGATTTACTGTTTATTCGGGGAAGGTTCATACAATTTTACTACACAGACTCACTGTTTATTCTGGGTAAGTGTGACGCACTGTAACTTTACAGAGTAAATGTTTTTTCAGGGTAAGGGTCACACATTGTAACTGTACAGTGTCACTGTTTATTCAGGGTCCAGCTCGCGCACTGTAACTATACAGAGTCTCTGTTTATGCAGGGTAAGGATCACGCACTGCAACTATACAGACTCACTGTTTATTCAGGGCATCGATCATGCACTGTAACGGTACCGACTCACTGTTTATTCAGGGTGAAGGTCACACACTGTAACTATACAGACTCACTGTTTATTCAGAGTGAGGATCACGCACTGTAACTGTGGAGAGTCAATGTTTATTCAGGGTAGGGTTCACACACATTTAATACACAGACTCACTGTTTATTCAGGGTAAGTGTCATGCACTGTAACTATTCAGACTCACTGTTTATTCAGAGGAAGGATCACACACTGCAAATATGCAGACTCTCACTTTATTCAGCGTATGGGTCACGCACTGTAACTATACAGACTCACTCTTTATTCAGGGCAAGTGTCACTCACTGTAACTCTACAGAGTCACTGTTTATTCAGGATAAGTGTCACACACTGTAACTGTACAGACTCATTGTCTATTCAGGGTATGGATCACGCACTGTATCTATACAGAGTCACTGTTTAATCCACGTTAGGGTCACGCATTCTATCTGTACAAAGTCTCTGTTTATTCAGGTTAGGTTTGACTCCCTATAGCTGTACAACGTCCCTGTTAATTCAGGGCATGGATCAGGCTCTGTAACTTTACAGACTCACTGTTCATTCAGAGGAAGGATCAAGCACTGTAACTACACAGACTCAGTGTTTATTCAGGGAAGGGTCACGTACTGTAACTGTACAGACTCACTCTTTATTCATGTTTAAGCATCATGCACTGTAACTATACAGATTGACTGTTTATTCAGGGTAAGGAACACGCATTGTAACTATACAGACTCACTGTTTATGCAGGGTAAGTGTCACGCAGTGTAACTATACAGACTCACTGTTTATTCAGGATAAGGATCACGCACTGTAACTATACAGACTCACTGTTTATTCAGGGTAAGAATGACGCACTGTAACTATACAGTCTCACTCTCTATTCAGGGTAAGGATCACACACTATAACTGTACAGACTCACTCTCTACTCAGGTTTCAGGTTCATGAACTGTTACTATACAGATTCACTGTTTATTCAGGGTAAGGGTCACGCACTGTAACATTAGAAAATCACTCTTTATTCAGGTTTAAGGGTCACCCACTGTAACTGTACAGATTGACTGCTTATTCAGGGTAAGGATCATGCATTGTAACTGTACAGACTCACTGTTTATTCAGGGTAAGTGTCATGCACTGTAACAATACAGTCTCACTGTATCTTCAGGGTAAGGTTCACGCACTGTCTCGATACAGAGTCACTGCTTAATCCATGTAAGGGTCACACACTCTATCTATACAGATTCACTGTTTATTCAGGGTAACAAAGATGCACTATAGCTGTACAGAATCCCTGTTAATTCAGGGCAAGGATCATGCTCTGTAACTGTACAGACGCATTGTTAATTCAGAGAAAGTATCACGCACTGCAACTATACAACATCACTGTTTATTCAGAGTAAGGGTCATTATTTTTTCAGGGCAAGGAGAGCACTGTAACTCTACAGACCCTGTTTCTTAAAGGTAAGGTGCACGCACTGTAAGTATACAGGGTCACTGTTTATTCAGAGGAAGGATCACTCACTTTAACTATACAGCATCACTGTTTATTCAGAGGAAGAATGACGCTTTGTAGTTCTACAGAGTCATTCTTTATTCAGGGTAAGATTCACGCACTATATCTATACAGACTCACTGTTTATCCAGGATAAGGGTCAAGCACTGTAACTGTACAGACACACTGCTTTTTCACAATAAGGATCACGCACTGTAACTGTACAAACTCACTGTTTATTCAGGGTAAGGATCACGCACTGTCTCTATACAGAGTAACTGATTAATCCATGTGAGGGTCATGCTCTCTGTCTATACAGATTCACTGTTCACTCAGGGTAACGATTATGCATTATAGCTGTACAGAGTCACTGTTTATTCAGAGGAAGTATCACGCCCTTTTACTATACAGCATTACTGTTTGTTCAGAGGAAGGATCACGCTTTGTAGTTCTACAGCGTCACTGTTTATTCAGGGTAAGATTCATGCAATATATCGATACAGACTCATTGTTTATTCAGGGTAAGGATCAAGCACTGTAACTATACATATCCTGTTTATTAAGGGTAAGGTTCATGCACCGTAAATATACAGCATCACTGTTTATTCAGAGGAAGGTTCACGCTTTGTAGTTCTACAGCGTCACTGTTTATACAGGGTAAGATTCACGCACAATATCTATACAGTCTGACTGTTTTGTCAGGGTAAGGATCACGCACTGCAACTGTACCAACTCACTGTTTATTCAGGGTGAGGGTCACACACTGTAACTATACAGACTCACTGTTTATTCAGAGTAAGGATTACCACTGTTACTATAGGGAGTCAATGTTTATTCAGGGTAAGGTTCACGCACATTTAATACACAGACTCACTGTTTATTCAGGGTAAGTGTCATGCACTGTAACTATTCAGACTCACTGTTTATTCAGAGGAAGGATCACGCACTGTAACTGTACAGACTCACTCTTTATCCAGGGCAAGGGTCACGCACTGTAACTCTACAGAGTCACTGTTAATTCAGGATAAGTGTCACATACTTTAACTGTACAGACTCACTGTCTATTCAGGGTATGGATCACGCACTGTATGTATACAGATTCACTGTTTAATCCACGTTAGGGTCACGCATTCTATCTATACAGAGTCTCTGTTTATTCAGGTTAAGTTTGACTCCCTATAGCTGTACAACATCCCTGTTAAATGAGGGCAAGGATCACGCTCTGTAACATTACAGACTCAGTGTTTATTCAGGGCAAGGGTCACGCACTGTAACTGTACAGACTCACTCTTTATTCACGTTTAAGCGTCACGCACTGTAACTACACAGATTGACTGTTTATTCAGGGTAAGGACCTCGCATTGTAACTATACAGTCTCACTGTTTATGCAGGGTAAGTGTCACGCAGTGTAACTATACAGACTCACTGTTTATTCAGGGTAAGAATGACGCACTGTAACTATACAGTCTCACTCTCTATTCAGGGTAAGGATCACACAATATAACTGTACAGACTCACTCTCTATTCAGGTTTCAGGTTCACGAACTGTTACTATACAGAGTCACTGTTTATTCAGGGTAAGGGTCATACACCGTAACATTAGAAAATCACTCTTTATTCAGGTTTAAGGGTCACGCACTGTAACTGTACAATTTGACTGCTTATTCAGGGTGAGGATCATGCATTGTAACTGTACAGACTGACTGTTTATTCAGAGTAAGTGTCACGCACTGTAACAATACAGACTCACTGCTTATTCAGGGTAAGGTTCATGCACTGTCTCTATACAGAGTCACTGCTTAATCCATGTAAGGGTCACGCACTCTATCTATACAGAATCACTGTTTATTCAGGGTAACAATAACGCACCAAAGCTGTACAGAGTCCCTGTTAATTCAGGGCAAGGATCATGCTCTGTAACTGTACAGACTCACTGTTAATTCAGAGAAAGTATCACGCACTGTAATTATACAACATCACTGTTTATTCAGCTTAAGTGTCATTATTTGCTCAGGGTAAGGATCCAGCATTGTAACTATACAGACCCTGTTTATTAAGGGTAAGGGTCACGCACTGTCACTACACAGAGTCAATGTTTATTCAGGATTAGGGTCACGCACTTTAACTATACAGACTCACTGTTTATTCAGGGTAAGGATGACGCACTGTAACTATACAGACTCAAAGTTAATTAAGGGGAAGGATCACACATTGTACCTGTGCAGACTTACTGTTTATTCAGTGTAAGAGTCATGCTCTGTAACTGTACAGACTCAATGTTTATTCAAGGTAAGGATCACGCAAAGTAACTTTATAGAGTTACTGTTTATTCAAGAGAAGGTTCACACACTTTTACTGCACAGACTCACTGTTTATTCTGGGTAAGTGTGACGCACTTTAACTTCACAGAGTTATTGTTTATTCAGGGTAAGGATCACGCACTGTCTCTATACAGACTCACTGATTAATCCATGTAAGGGTCACGCACTCTCTCTATACAGATTCACTGTTTATTCAGGGTAACAATGACGCACTATAGCTGTACAGAGTCCCTGTTAATTCAGGGTAAGGATCATGCTCTGTAACTGTACGGACTCACTGTTTATTCAGGGTAAGGGTCATGCACTGTAACTATATTGACTCACAATTTGTTTAGGGTAAGGATCAAGCACAGTAACTATACAGACCCTGTTTATTAAGGTTAAGATTCACGCACTGTAACTATACAGAGTCACTGTTTATTCAGAGGAAGGATCACGCATTTTAACTAGATGGCATCACTGTTTCTTCGGAGGAAGGATCACGCTTTGTAGTTCTACAACGTCACTGTTTATTCAGGGTAAGATTCACGAACTATATCTATACAGACTCACTGTTTATTCAGGAAAAGTGTCACGCACTGTAACTGTACGGACACACTGTTTTTTCACAATAAGGATCACGCACTGTAACTGTACAGACTCACTGTTTAATCAGTGTAAGGGTCATGCACTGTAACTACACAGAGTCAATGTTTATTCAGGATTAGGATCCTGCAGTTTAACTATACAGACTCACTGTTTATTCAGGGTAAGGATGATGCACTGTAATTATACAGACTCACTGTTAATTCAGGAGAAGGATCTAACACTGTACCTGTACAGACTTACTCTTTATTCAGGGTAAGGGTCACGCTCTGTAACTGTACAGACTCACTGTTTATTCAGGGTAAGCATCACGCACTGTAACTATACAGACTCATTGTTTATTCAGGGTAAGGATCACGCACTGTAAATATACAGAGTTACTGTTTATTCAAAGGAAGGTTCACACGCTTTTACTACACAGACTCACTGTTTATTCTGGGCAAGTGTGACGCACTATAACTTTACAGAGTTACTGTTTATTCAGGGTAAGGGTCACGTATTGTAATTGTACAGTTTCACTGTTTATTCAGAGGAATTATCACGCACTGTAACTATACAGAGTCACTGTTATTCAGGGTAAGGATCACGCACTGTAACTATGCAGACTCACTGTTTTTTCAGGGAAAGAATCATGCACTGTAACTGTACTGACTCACTGTTTATTCAGAGTAAGGGTCACACACTGTAACTATACAGACTCACTGTTTATTCAGAGGAATGATCACGCACTTTAAATATGCAGACTCAGTTTATTCAGCGTATGGGTCATGCACTCTATACAGACTCACTGTTTATTCAGGGTAGGGTTCACGCACTGTAACTGTACAGAGTCACTGTTTATTCAGGATAAGTATCATGCTCTGTTTCTATACAGAGTCACTGTTTAATTCACGTTACGGTCACGCATTCGATCTATACAATGTCACTGTTTATTCAGGATAAGGATGATGCAACAAAGCTGTACAATGTCCCTGTTAATTCAGGGCAAGGATGTAGCTCTGTAACTGTACAGACTCACTGTCAATTCAGAGGAAGGATCACGCACTGTAACTATACAGACGCATTGTTTATTCAGGGCAAGGGTCACGCTCTGTAATTGTACAGACGCACTCTTTATTCACGTTTAAGGGTCAGGCACTGTAACTATACAGATTGACTGTTATTCAGGGTAAGGATCACGCATTGTAACCATACAGACTCACTGTTCATTCATTGTAAGAATGATGCACTGTAACTATACAGACTCACTCTCTATTCAGGGTAAGGATCACATACTATAACTGTACAGACTCACTCACTATTCAGGCTTCAGATTCACGAACTGTTTCTATACAGACTCACTGTTTATTCAGGGTATAGGTCACGCACTGTAACTGTAGAGAATCACTCTTTATTCAGGTTTAAGTGTCACGCACTGTAAGTGTATAGATTGACTGCTTATTCAGGGTAAGGATTATGCATTGTAACTATACAGAATCAATGTCTATTCAGGGTAAGTGTCACGCACTGTCACAATATAGACTCACTGTTTATTCAGGGTAAGGATCACGCACTGTCTATCTACAGAATCACTGATTAATCCATGTAAGGGTCACGCACTCTATCTATACAGACTCACTGTTTATTATGGGTAAAGATGACGCACTATAGCTGTACAGACTCCCTGTGAATTCAGGGCAAGGATCATGCTCTGTAACTGTACAGACTCACTGTTAATTCCGAGGAACGATCACGCACTGTAACTATACAACATCACTGTTTATTCAGGGTAAGGGTCATGCTCTGTAACTATATAGACTCAATATTTGTTCAGGGTAAGAATCAAGCACTGTAACTATACAGACCCTGTTCATTAAGGGTAAGGTTCATGCACTGTAACTATGTAGAGTCACTGTTTATTCAGTGTAAGTGTCACGCACTTTAACAATGCAGACTCACTATTTATTCAGTGGAAGGATCACACACTGTTACTATACAGAGTCAATGTTTATTCAGGGTAATGGTCATGGTCTGTAACTATACAGACTCACAGTTTATTCAGGGCAAGGGTCACGCACTGTAACTGTACAGACTCACTCTTTATTCAGGTTTAAGGGTCTCGCACTGTAACTAGACAGATTGACAGCTTATTCAGGGTAAGGATCATGCATTGTAACTATACAGACTCACTGTTTATTCAGGGTAAGGATCACGCACTGTCTCTATAAAGAGTCACTGATTAATCCATGTAAAGGTCACGCACTCTAACTATACAGATTCACTGGTTATTCAGGGTAAGGATCACGCACTGTAGCTAAACAGAGTCCCTGTTAATTCAGGGCAAGGATCACACTCTGTAACTGTACAAACTCACTGTTAATTCAGACACAGGATCACGCACTGTAACTATACAGCATCAGTGTTTATTCAGGGTAAGGGTCATGCACTGTAACTATATAGACTCACTATTTATTCAGGTTAAGGATCAAGCACTGTAACTCTACAGACCCTGTTCATTAAGGGTAAGGTTCATGTACTGTAATTATACAGAATCACTGTTTATTCAGCATAAGGGTCACGCACTGTAACTACATAGATTCAACACTCTCCCAGTTCAATGGATCCTTTTACCCATCTCCAATATTCTCCCTCCACCTGGACCCCTCCCTCTGGATTCTTACCTTCTCTCAATCTTTTCATTGAGAACTGTCAGCGCGACATTAGTTGTCTCAATTTCTATGCTCCTCTCACCCATTCTAACCTGTCTCTCTCTGAACTTACTGCACTCCATTCTCTCAGGTCCAACCCTGACATTGTCATCAAACCCGCTGACAAGGGTGGTGCTGCTGTTGTCTGGCGCACTGACCTCTACCTCGCGGAGGCTGAGCGTCAACTCGCAGACACTTCCTCCTACCTCTCCCTGGACCATGACCCCACCACTGAACATCAAGCCATTGTTTCCAGGACTGTCACTGACCTCATCTCCTCTGGGGATCTTCCTCCCACAGCTTCCAACCTGATAGTCGCCCAACCTCGGACGGCCCGCTTCTATCTCCTACCCAAAATCCACAAACAGAACTGCCCCGGTAGACCGATTGTCTCAGCTTGCTCCTGCCCCACAGAACTCATTTTTTGTTATCTTGACTCCCTTCTCTCTCCCCTTGTCCAGTCCCTTCCCACCTACATCCATGATTCCTCTGACACCTTACGTCACATCAACAATTTCCAGTTCCCTGGCCCCAACCGCTTCCTCTTCACCATGGACGTCCAATCCCTCTACACCTCCATCCCCCACCAGGATGGTCTGAGGGCCCTTAGCTTCTTCCTCGAACAGAGGCCCGAACAATCCCCATCCACCACTACTCTCCTCTGTCTGGCTGAACTTGTTCTCATGCTGAACAATTTCTCCTTCAACTCCTCTCACTTCCTCCAAATAAAAGGTGTGGCTATGGGTACCCGCATGGGCCCCAGCTATGCGTGTCTCTTTATGGGGTATGTGGAACATTCCTTGTTGCAGTCCTACTCCGGCCCCCTTCCACAACTCTTTCTCCGGTACATCGATGATTACTTCGGTGCCGCTTCATGCTCTCGTCGGGACTTGGAAAAATTTATTAATTTTGCTTCCAATCTCCACCCCTCCATCGTTTTCACGTGCTCCATCTCTGACACTTCCCTTCCCTTCCTTGGCCTCTCTGTCTCAATCTCTGGTGATAGACTGTCCACAAATATCCATTACAAACACACCGACTCCCACAGCTATCTCGACTACAGCTCCTCACACCCTGCTTCCTGTAACACCCTCCATCCCATTCTCTCAGTTCCTTCACCTCCGTCGCATCTGTTCCGATGATGCTACATTCAAAAACAGTTCCTCTGGCATGTCCTCCTTCCTTGGCCGAGGTTTTCCACCCACGGTCGTTGACAGGGCCCTTAACCGTGTCCGGCCCATCTCCCGCGCATCCGCCCTCACGCCTTCTCCTCCCTCCCAGAAACATGATAGGGTCCCCTTTGTCCTCACTTATCACCCCACCAGCCTCCGCATTCAAAGGATCATCCTCCGCCATTTCCGCCAACTCCAGCATGATGCCACCACCAAACACATCTTCCCTTCACCCCCCTTATCGGCATTCCGTAGGGATTGCTCCCTCCGGGACACCCTGGTCCACTCCTCCATCACCCCCTACTCCTCAACCCCCTCCTATGGCACCACCCCATGCCCACGCAAAAGATGCAACACCTGCCCCTTCACTTCCTCTCTCCTCACCATCCAAGGACCCAAACACTCCTTTCAAGTGAAGCAGCATTTCACTTGCCTTTCCCCCAACTTAGTCTACTGCATTCGTTGCTCCCAATGTGGTTTCCTCTACATTGGAGAGACCAAACGTAAACTGGGCGACCGCTTTGCAGAACACCTGCGGTCTGTCCGCAAGAATGACCCAAACCTCCCTGTCGCTTGCCATTTTAACACTCCACCCTGCTCTCTTGCTCACATGTCTGTCCTTGGCTTGCTGCATTGTTCCAGTGAAGCCCAACGCAAACTGGAGGAACAACACCTCATCTTCCGACTAGGCACTTTACAGCCTTCTGGACTGAATACTGAATTCAACAACTTTAGATCGTGAGCTCCCTCCCCCATCCCCACCCCCTTTCTGTTTCCCCCTTCCTTTTTTTTCCAATAAATTATAAAAATTTTCCTTTTCCTACCTATTTCCATTATTAAAAAAAAACCCACTAGAGCTATACCTTGAGTGCCCTACCATCCATTCTTAATTAGCACATTCGTTTAGATAATATCACCAACTTTAACTTTAACACCTATGTGTTCTATTGTACTATTGTCGTTGACATCTTTTGATGATCTGCTTCTATCACTGTTTTTTTTTCCCACAACCACACCACCCCCCCACCTCTCTCTCTCTCTATCTCTCCGCCACCCACACACACCTTAAACCAGCTTATATTTCAACTCTTCCTTGGACTCGAACTCAAGTTCTGTCGAAGGGTCATGAGGACTCGAAACGTCAACTCTTTTCTTCTCTGCTGATGCTGCCAGACCTGCTGAGTTTTTCCAGGTAATTCTGTTTTTGTTTTACACAGATTCAATGTTTATTCAGGGTAAGGATCATGCACTTTATCTATACAGACACTGTTTATTCAGGGTAACGATGATGCACTGTAACTATCAAGACTCAAGGTTAATTCAAGGGAAGTATCACACACTGTACCTCTACAGATTTACTGTTTATTCAGGTTAAGGGTCACGCACTGTAACTGTACAGACTCACTGTTTATTCAGGGTAAGGTTCACGCACTGTAACTTTTCAAACTCACTGTTTATTCAGGGTAAGGAACACGCACTGTAACTATACAGAATTACTGTTTATTCAAGGGAAAGTTCACACACTTTTACTACACAGATTCACTTTTTATTCTGGGTAAGTGTCACACACTGTAACTGTACAGAGTTACTGTTTATTCAGGATAAGTGTCACGCACTATAACTGCACAGACTCACTGTCTATTCAGGTTATGGATCACGCACTGTATCTATACAGAGTCACTGTTTAATCCACGTAAGGGTCACGCATTCTATCTATACAGAGTCACTGCTTATTCAGGGAAAGGAGGACGCACTATAGCTGTACAGAGTCCCTGTTAATTCAGGGCAAGGATCACACGCTGTAACTGTACAAACTCACTGTTAATTCAGAGGAAGGATCACGCACTGTAACTGTAGAGACTCACTGTTTATTCAGCGGAAGGTTCACACTTTGCAGTTATACAGAGTCATTGTTTATTCAGGGTAAGTGTCACGCACTGTAACTATATAGACTCACTGTTTATTCAGGGTAAGGATCACACAATATAACTGAACATACTCACTCTCTATTCAGGCTTCAGGTTCATGAACTGTTACTATACAGACTCACTGTTTATTCAGGGTAAGTGTCACGCACTGTAACTATACAGACACACTGTTTATTCAGGGTAAGCGTTACACACTGTAACTATACAGACACGCTGTTTATTCAGGGTAAGCGTTACACACTGTAACTATACAGACTCACTGTTTATTCAGGGTAAGTGTCACGCACTGTAACTGTACAGATGCACTGGTTATTCAGGGTAAGGGTCACGCACTCTAACTGTACAGAGTTACTGTTTTATAAGGGTAGGGGTCACGCACTGTAAGTATAGAGTGTCACTGTTTATTGAGAGGAAGTATCAGGTACTGTAACTATACAGAGTCAATATTTTTCCAGGGTAAGATACATACACTTTTACTGCACAGACTCCCTGTTTATTCAGGGTAAGTGTCACGCACTGCAACTATACAGACTCACTGTTTATTCCGGGTACAGATGACGCACTGTAACTATACAGACTCACTCTCTATTCAGGGTAAGGATCACACAATATAACTGAACATACTCACTCTCTTTCAGGTTCATGAACTGTTACTGTACAGATTCACTGTTTATTCAGGGTAAGGTTCAGGCACTGTAACTATACAGACTCACAGTTTATTCAAGGTAAGGATCACACACTGTAACTATACAGACTCACAGTTTATTCACGGTAATGGTCACGCACTGTAACTATACAGACTCACTGATTATTCAGCGGAAGTAACATGCACTTTAACTATACAGAGTCACTGTTTATTCAGAGGAAAAATCACGCACGGTAACGATAGAGCATCACTGTTTATTCAGGGTAAGTGTCACGCACTGGAACTATACAGACACGCTGTTTATTCAGGGTAAGCGTCACGCACTGTAACTATACAGACACGCTGTTTATTAAGGGTAAGGGTCACGCACTGTAACTATACAGACACACTGTTTATTCAGGGTAAGGGTCACGCACTGTAACTATACAGACGCACTGTTTATTCAGACGAAGGTTCACGAAGTGTAACTGTACAGAATCACTCTTTATTCAGGTTTAAGGGTCACGCACTCTAACTATACAGCTGACATTTTATTTAGGGTAAGGATGATGCATTGTAACTATACAGACTCACTGTTTATTCAGGGTAAGTGTCACGCCCTGTAACTACAGATGCACTGTTTATTCAGGGTAAGGGTCACGCACTCTAACTGTACAGAGTTACTGTTTTATAACGGTAAGGGTCACGCACTGTAATATAGAGTGTCACTGTTTATTGAGTGGAAGTATCAGGTACTGTAACTATTTAGAGTCAATGTTTTTCCAGGGTAAGATACACACACTTTTACTGCACAGACTCCCTGTTTATTCAGGGTAAGTGTCACGCACTGTAACTATACAGACTCACTGTTTATTCAGGTTATGGATCTCGTACTGTAACTGTACAGGCTCACTATTTATTCAGGGTAAGGATCATGCACTGCAACTATACAGACTCACTGTTTATTCAGGGTAAGGGTCACACACTGTAACTGCACAGACTCACTGTATATTCATTGGAAGGATCACGCACTGTAATTATACAGACTCAATGTTTATTGAGGATAAGGTTCATGCATTGTAACTATACAGACTCACTGTTTATTCGCGGTAAGAGACACACTGTAAACTTTCAGACTCGCTGTTTATTCAGGGTAGGTGACAAGCACTCTAAGTACACAGACACACTGATTATTCAGAGGAAGGATCACGCACTTTAACTATACAGACTCACTGTTTATTCAGAGTAAAAATCACGCACTGTAAATATACAGCATCATTGTTTATTCAGGGTAAGGGTCACGCACAGTAACTATACAGACTCTGTTTATTCAGAGGAAGGTTCACGCATTGTATTTATACAGAGTCACTGTTTATTCAGGGTAAGGGTCACGCACTGTAACTGTAGTGAATCACTCTTTATTCAGGTTTAAGAGTCACGCAATGTAACTTACAGATTGACTGCTTATTCAGCGTAAGGATCATGCATTGCAACTATACAGACTCACTGTTTATTCAGGGTAAGTGTCACACACTGTAACAATACAGACTCTGTTTATTAAGGGTAAGGATCATGCACTGTCTCTATACAGAGTCACTGAATACTCGGTGTAAGGGTCACGCACTCTATCTATACAGATTCAATGTTTATTCAGGGTAACGATGATGCACTATAACTGTACAGAGTCCCTGTTAATTCAGGGCAAGGATCATGCTCTGTAATTGTACAGACTCACTGTTAATTCAGAGGAAGGATCACACATTGTAACTAGACAAACTCACTGTTTATTCAGGGTAAGGGTCATGCATTGTAACTAGATAGACTCACTATTTCTTCAGGGTAAGGATCAAGCACTGTAACTATACAGACACTGTTCATCAATGGTAAGGCTCACGCACTGTAACTATACAGAGATACTGTTTATTTAGCGTACGGATCACGCACTGTAACTATATAGACTCACTGTTTGTTCAGGGTGAGGATCACGCACTGTAACTGTACAGACTCACTGTTTATTCAGGGTAAGGGTCAGGCACTGTAAGTATACAGACTCACTGTTTATTCAGAGGAAGGATCACACACTATAACTAGACAGAGTCAATGGTTATTCAGGGTAAGTTTCACACACTTTTCCTACACAGACTCACTGTTTAATCAGGGTAAGGGTCACACATTATAACCGTACACAGTCATTGTTTATTCAGGGTAAGGGTCACGCACTATAACTAAACAGACTCACAGTTTATTCAGGGTAAGTGTCACGCACTATAACTGTACAGACTCAATTATATTTAGGATAAAGTTTACGCACTGTAACTGTACAGACTGCCTGTTTATTCAGGGTCAGGATCATGCTCTATAACTGTACAGACTCACTGTTTATTCAGAGGAAAGATCACACACTGTAACGATGCAGCATTACTGTTTATCCAGGGGAATGGTCATGCACTTTAACTATACAGACTCACCACTTATTCAGAGGAGGTTTCACGCTTTGTGGTTATAGAGAGTCACTTTTTCTTCAAGGTAAGTGTCACACACTCTAACTATAAAGACTCCCTGTTTATTCAGGGTAAGGGTCACGCACTGTAACTGTACAGACTCACTGTTTATTCAGGTTTCAAGGTCACGCACTGTAACAATACAGACTCACTGTTTATTCAGGTTTCAAGGTCACGCACTGTAACAATACAGACTCACTGTTTATTCAGGGTAAGTGTCATGCACTGTAACTACATAGACTCACTGTTTATTCAGGGTAAGAGTCACGCACAGTAATTATAGACACTCTGTTTTTTCTGGGTAATGGTCATGCACTGTAACTGTACAGACTCACTGTTTATTCAGAGGAAGGTTCACTTTTTGTAGTTCTACAGACTCACTGTTTATTCAGGGTAAGTGTCACGCACTATAACTGTACAGAGTCACTGTTTATTCAGGGTCAAGGTCATGCACTGTAACTATACACACTCACTCTTTGTTCAGGGTAAGGGTTATGCACTGTTACGGTACAGACTTACCATTTATACAGTGGAACAATCACTCACTGTAACTATACAGAGTCAATGTTTCTTCAGGGTAATGGTCATGCACTGTAACTATGCAGACGCACTGTTCATTAAGGGGAAGGATCACACACTTTAACTATATGGACTCACTATTTATTCAGGGTAAGGGTCATGCACTGTAACTATACAGACTCACTTCTTAATCTGTGTAAGGGTCACACACTGTTTCTATACAGAGTCCTGTTTATTCAGGGTAAGGATTATGCTCTATAACTCTACAGACTCATTGTTTATTCAGAGGAAGGATCACACACTGTAACTGTACAGCATTACTGTTTATCCAGGGTAAGGGTCATGCAGTGTAACTGTACAGGCTCACTGTTTATTCAGAGGAAGGTTCACCTTTTTGTAGTTCTACAGAGTCACTGTTTATTCAGGGTAATGGTCACGCACTGTAACTGTAGACACTCACTTTTTATTCAGGATAAGGTTTATGCACTGTAACTATACAGGCTCACTGTTTATTCAGGATAAAGGTCAGGTGCTTTAACTGTACAGAGTCACTGTTTATTCAGGGTAAGGGTCACATTATAACTCTTCACAGTCATTTTTTCTTCAGGGTAACGGTCACGCACTGTAACTATACAGACTCACTGTTTATTCAGGATACAGGTCACGCACTTTAACTGTACAGAGTCACTGTTTAATAAGAGGAAGGATCACACACTTTAACTATACAGACTCACTGTTTATTCAGGCTAAGAGTCATGCACTCTAACTATACAGACTCACTCCTTAATTCATGTAAGGGTCACACACTGTATCTATACAGAGTCACTGTTTATTCAAGGTAAGGCTGATGCACTTTTGCTGTACAGAGTCCCTGTTTATTCACGGTAAGGATCATGCTCTATTACTGTACAGGCTCACTGTTTATACAGAGGAATGTTCAAAGACTGTAACTATACAGCATTACTGTTTATCCAGGGTAAGGGTCACACACTGTAACTATATAGACACACTGCTTACGTTTCACGCTTTGTAGTTATAGAGTGTCACTTTTTATTCAGGGTAAGGTCCATGCACTGTAACTATACAGACTCACTGTTTATTCAGGGTAACGGTCATGCATTGTAACTATACAGACTCACTGCTTAATCTCTGTAAGGGTCACACACTGTATCGATACAGAGTCCCTGTTTATTCAGGGTAAGGATCATGCTCTCTAACTATACAGACTCACTGTTTATTCAGAGGAAGGATCACACACTGTAACTATACAGCATTACTGTTTATCCAGGGTAAGGGTCACGCACTGTTACTGTACAGACTCACTGTTTATTCAGATTTCAAGGTCATGTACTGTAACAATAAAGACTCACTGTTTATTCAGGGTAAGGGTCATGCACTGTAACTATACAGACTCACTGTTTATTCGGAGTACGCACGGTTATGGTACAGACTCACTATTTATTCAGTGGAACGATCACGCACTGTAACTATGCAGACTCAATGTTTATTCAGGGTACGTTTCACGCACTGTAACTATACAGACTCACTGTTTATTAACAGGAAGGATCACGCACTTTAACTATACAGACTCACTGTTTATTCAGGGTAAGGGTCATGCACTGTAACTATACAGACTCACTGCTTAATCCGTGTAAGTGTCACACACTTCATCTATATAGAGTCCCTGTTTATTCAGGGTAAGGATCATGCTCTATAACTGTACAGACTCACTGTTTATTCAGAGGAAGGAACACAAACTATAACAATACAGCATTACTGTTTATCTAGTGTAAGGGTCATGCATTGTAACTGTACAACCTCACTATTAATTCACAGGAAGATTATGCATTTTTACTACACAGCATTACTGTTTATTCAGGCTAAGGGTCACACACTTTAACGGTACAGACTCACTGTTTATTCAGGGCAAGGGTCACGCACTGTAACTATACAGACTCACTGTTTATACAGAGTCAATGTTTATTCAGGTTAAGGTTCACACACTTTTATTACACAGAATCATGTTTATTAAGGTAAGTGTCACGCACTGTAACTATGCAGACTCACTGTTTATTCACAGGAATTATCACACAATTTAACTATACAGATTCACTGTTTATTCAGGGTATGGATCACACACTGCAACTATACAGACTCACTGTTTATTCAGAGGAAGGATCACGCAATGTAACTATACAGAATCAATGTTTATTCAGGTTGAGGTTCACACACTTTTACTAAACAGATTCATGTTTATTCAGGGTAAGTGTCATTCACTGTAACTCTGCAGACTCACTGTTTATTCACTGAAAGTATCACACAATTTATCTATACAGAGTCACTGTTTATTCAGGGTATGGATCACACACTGCAGCTATACAGACTCAATGTTTATTCAGGGTAAGGGACACACTGTAGCTATACAGACTCACTGCTTGTTCAGGGTAAGTGTCAAGCACTGTAAGTATAAAGACTCTCTTTATTCAGGGTAAGGTTCACGCACTGTAAATATACAGATTCACTGTTTATTCAGGGCAAGGCTCATCACTGTAACTGTACAGAGTCACGGATTATTCAGGATAAGTGTCACGCAATGTAACTGTACAGACTCACTGCTTATTCAGGGTATGGATCACGCACTGTAACTATACAGAGTCACTGGTTAATCCATTTAAGGGTCACGCATTCTATCTATACAGAGTCACTGTTTATTCAAGGTAAGGATGACGTACTCTAGCTGTACAGAGTCCCAGTTTATTCAGGGTAAGGATCACGCTCTGTAACTGTACAGACTCACTGTTAAATCAGAGGAAGGATCATACATTTTTACTATACAGCATCACTGTTTATTTAGGGTAAGGGTCACGCACTGCATCTACACAGACTCATTATTTATTCAGTGTAAGGATCATGCACTGTAACTGTACAGACTCACTTTTTATTCAGGTTTAAGTGTCACGCACTGTAACTATACATATTGACTGTTTATTCTGGGTAGGTGTCCCGCACTGTAACAATACAGACTCACTGTTTATTCAGGGTAAGGGTCACGCACTATAACTATACAGACTCACGGTGTTTTCAGGTTAGGGTCACACATTAACTGTACACACTCACTGTTTATTCAGGTTTAAGTGTCATGCATTGTAACTATACAGACTCACTGTTTATTCAGAGGAGGGTTCACTTTTTGTAGTTCTACAGAGTCACTGTTTATTCAGGCTAAGGATCACTCACTTTAACTATACGTACTCACTGTTTATTCAGGGTAAGGGTCATGCTCTGTAACTATACAGACTCACTGATTAATCCGTGTAAGGGACACACACTGTATCTATACAGCGTTCCTGTTTATTCAGAGTAAGGATCATGCTCTATAACTGTAGAGACTCATTGTTTATTCAAGATAAGGGTCACGCGCTTTAACTGTACAGTCACTGTTTATTCAGGATCAGTGTCATGCACTGTAACTATACAGAGTCACTGTATATTCAGGGTAAGTGTTACGAACTGTTACAGGACAGACTCACTATTTATTCAGTGGAACGAGCACGCACTGTAACTATACAGAGTCATTGTTTATTCAGGGTAATGGTCACTCACTGTAATTATGCAGACTCACTATTAATTCACAGGAAGGATCAAGCACTTTTACTACACTGCATCACTGTTTATTCAGGTTAAGGGTCACGCACTTTAACTGTAGAGACTCACTGTTTATTCAGGGCAAGGGTCATACACTGTAACTATACGACTCACTTTATTCAGGACAAGGATCACGCACTGTAACTATACAGACCCACTGTTTATTCAGGGTAAGGGTCACGCACTATAACTGTACAGACACTTTTTATTCAGAATAAGGTTTACACACTGTAACTATGCAGACTCAATGTTTATTCAGGGTAAGGGTCACGCACTGTAACTGTACAGCCTCACTATTAATTCACAGGAAGATTATGCATTTTTACTACACAGCATTACTATTTATTCAGGGTAAGGGTCATGTAGCGTAATGATACAGACTCACTGTTTATTCAGGGCAAGGATCACGCACTTTAACTGTACAGACTCATTGTTTATTCAGGGCAAGGGTCATGCACTGTAACTATACAGACTCACTATTTATACAGAGTCAATGCTTATTCAGGTTAATGTTCACACACTTTTATTACACAGAATCATGTTTACTAAGGTAAGTGTCACTCACTGTAACTATGCAGACTCACTGTTTATTCACAGGAATTATCACACAATTTAACTATACAGATTCACTGTTTATTCAGGGTATGGATCACAAACTGCAACTATACAGACTCACTGTTTATTCAGGGCAAGGGTCACGCACTGCAACTATACAGAGTCACTGTTAATTTAGGGTAAGCGTCACGCACTATAACTGTACAGACTCAGTTTTTATTCAGAATAAGGTTTACACACTGTAACTGTACAGACATACTGTGTATTCAGGATAAGGGTCACGCGCTTTAACTGTACAGTGTCACTGTTTATTCTGGTTCAGGGTCACACACTGTAACTATATGGACGCACTGTTTATTCAGGGTTAGTGTTACGCACTGTCACGGTACAGACTCACAATTTATTCAGTGGAACGATCACGCACTGTAACTATACTGAGTCAATGTTTATTCAGGGTAATGGTCACGCACTGTAACTATGCAGACTCAATGTTTATTCAGGGTAGGTTTCACGCAGTGTAACTATACAGACTCACTGTTTATTAAGAGGAAGGATCACTCACTTTAACTATACATACTCACTGTTTATTCAGGGTAAGGGTCATGCTCTGTAACTATTCAGGTCACTGCTTAATCCGTGTAAGGGTCACACACTGTATCTATACAGAGTTCCTATTTATTCAGGGTAAGAATCATGCTTTCTAACTGTACAGACTCACTGTTTATTCAGAGGAAGGATCATACACTGTAACTATACAGCATTACTGTTTATCCAATGTATGGGTCATGCACTGTAACTGTACAGCCTCACTATTAATTCACAGGAAGATTATGCATTTTACTACACAGCATTACTGTTTATTTAGTGTAAGGGTCACACACTAACTGTACAGACTCACTGTTTATTCAGGGCAAGGGTCACACACCATAACGATACAGACTCACTGTTTATTCAGGCTAAGGATCACGCACTTTAACGGTACAGACTCACTGTTTATTCAGGGCAAGAGTCACGCACTGTAACTATACAGATTCACTGTTTATAAAGAGTCAATGTTTATTCAGGTTAAGCTTCACACACTTTTATTACACAGAATCATGTTTATTACGGTAAGTGTCACGCACTGTAACTATGCAGACTCACTGTTTATTCACAGGAAGTATCACGCAATTTAACTATACAGATTCACTGTTTATTCAGGGTATGGATCACACACTGCAACTATACAGACTCACTGTTTATTCAGAGGAAGGATCACGCACTGTAACTATACAGAGTCAATGTTTATTCAGGTTAAGGTTCACACACTTTTACTAAACAGATTCATGTTTATTCAGGGTAAGTGTTATTCACTGTAACTCTGCAGACTCACTGTTTATTCACTGAAAGTATCACACAATTTATCTATACAGAGTCACTGTTTATTCAGGGTATGGATCACACACTGCAGCTATACAGATTCACTGTTTATTCAGGGTGTGGATCACGCACTGTAACTATACAGAGTCACTGGTTAATCCATGTAAGGGTCATGCACTCTATCTATACAGAGTCACTGTTTATTCAAGGTAAGAATGACGCACTCTAGCTGTACAGGGTCCCAGTTTATTCAGGGTAAGGATCACGCTCTGTAACTGTACAGACTCACTGTTAAATCAGAGGAAGGATTACGCATTTTTACTATACAGCATCACTGTTTATTTAGGGGAAGGGTCACACACTGCATCTACACAGACTCACTATTTATTCAGGGTAAGGATTACGCACTGTAACTGTACAGACTCATTCTTTATTCAAGTTTAACTGTCATGCACTGTAACTATACATATTGACTGTTTATTCTGGGTAGGTGTCCCGCACTGTAACAATACAAACACACTGTTTATTCAGGGTAAGGGTCATGCACTATAACTATACAGACTCACGGTGTTTTCAGGGTAGGGTCACACTCTGTAACTGTACACACTCACTCTTTATTCAGGCTTAAGTGTCACGCATTGTAACTATACAGACGCACTGTTTATTCAGAGGAGGGTGCACTTTTTGTAGTTCTACAGAGTCACTGTTTATTCAGGGTAAGGATCACACACTGTAACTATACAGATTCACTGTTTATTAAGAAGAAGGATCACTCACTTTAACTATACATACTCACTGTTTATTCAGAGTAAGGGTCATGCTCTGTAACTATACAGACTCACTGATTAATCCGTGTAAGGGTCACACACTGTATCTATACAGAGTTCCTGTTTATTCAGGGTAAAGATCATGCTCAATAACTGTAGAGACTCACTGTTTATTCAGGATAAGTGTCATGCACTTTAACTGTACAGTCACTGTTTATTCAGGGTCAGGGTCATGCAATGTAACTATACAGACTCACTGTACATTCAGGGTAAGTGTTACGAACTGTTACGGGACAGACTCACTATTTATTCAGTGGAACGATCACGCACTGTAACTATACAGAGTCATTGTTTATTCAGGCTAATGGTCACGCACTGTAACTATGCAGACTCAATGTTTATTCAAGGTACGTTTCACGCACTCTAACTATACAGACTCACTGCTTAATCAGTGTATGGGTCACACACTGTATCTATACAGAGTTCCTGTTTATTCAGAGTAAGGATCATGCTCTATAACTATACAGACTCATTGTTTATTCAGAGGAAGGATCACACACTGTAACTATACAGCATTACTGTTTATCCAGTGTAAGGGTCACGCACTGTAACTTTAGTCTCACTATTAATTCACAGGAAGGATCACGCACTTTTACTACACAGCATCCCTGTTTATTCAGGTTAAGGGACATGCACTTTAACTGTACAGACTCACTGTTTATTCAGGGCAAGCGTCACGCACTTTAACTATACGACTCACTGTTTATTCAGGGTAAGGATCATGCACTTTAACTGTACATACTCATTGTTTATTCAGGGCAAGGGTCATGCAATGTAACTATACAGACCCACTGTTTAATTAGGGTAAGGTTCACGCACTGTAACTATACAGACTCACTGTTAATTCAGGGTAATTGTCATGCACTATAACTGTACAGACTCACTTTTTATTCAGAATAAGGTTTACGCACTGTAAATGTACAGACATACTGTTTATTCAGGGTAAGGGTCATGCACTTTAACTATACAGACTCACTGTTTATTCAAGGTAAGTGTTACGCACTGTTACGGTACAGACTCACTACTTATTCAAGGGAACGATCACGCACTGTAACTACACAGAGTCAATGTTTATTCAGGGTAATGGTCACGCACTGTAACTATACAAACTCATTGTTTATACAGACTCACTGTTTATTCAGGTTAAGGTTCAAATACTTTTATCACACAGAATCATGTTTATTAAGGTAAGTGTCACGCACTGTAACTATACCTACTCACTGTTTATTCAGGGCAAGGGTCACGCACTGTAACTATACAGACTCATTATTAATTCACAGGAAGGATCACGCACTTTTACTACACAGCATCACTGTTTATTCAGGTTAAGGATCACGCACTATAACTGTACAGACTCACTTTTTATTCAGAATAAAGTTTACGCGCCTGTGACTGTACAGACACACTGTTTATTCAGGAAAAGGGTCACGTGCTTTAACTGTACAGAGTCACTGTTTATTCTGGGTCAGGGTCATGCACTGTAACTATACAGACTCACTGTTTATTCAGGGTAGCTGTTACGCACTGTTACGGTACAGACTCACTATTTCTTCCATGGAACGATCACGCACTGTAACTATACAGAGTCAATGTTTATTCAGGGTAATGGTCACGCACTGTAACTATACAGACTCACTGTTTATTAAAATGAATGATCACTCACTTTAACGATACATACTCACTGTTTATTCAGGGTAAGTGTCATGTTCTCTAACTATACAGACTCACTGCTTAATCCGTATAAGGGTGACATACTGTATACAGAATTCCTGTTTATTCATGGTAAGGATCATGCTCTATAACTGTACAGACTCACTGTTTATTCAGAGGAATGATCACACACTGTAATGATACAGCATTACTGTTTATCCAGTGTAAGGGTCACGCACTGTAACTGTACAGCCTCATTATTAATTCACAGGAAGATTATGCATTTTTACTACACAGTATTACTGCTTATTTAGGGTAAGGGTCACACACTTTAACTGCACAGACTCACTGTTTATTCAGGGCAAGGGTCATGCACTGTAACTATACAGACTCACTGTTTATACAGAGTCAATGTTTATTCAGGTTAAGGTTCACACACTTATATTACACAGAATCATGTTTATTAAGGTAATTATCACGCACTGTAACTATACATACTCACTGTTTATTCAGGGCAAGGGTCACGCACCTAACTATACAGACTCATTATTATTTCACAGGAAGGATCACGCACTTTTACTACACAGCATCACTGTTTACTCAGGTTAAGTGTCACGCACTTTAACTGTAGAGACTCACTGTTTATTCAGGGCAAGGGTCACGCACTTTAACTGTACATACTCACTGTTTATTCAGGGCAAGGGTCACGCACTGTAACTATACAGACTCACTGTTAGTTCAGGGTAAGTGTCATGCACTATAACTGTACAGACTCACTTTTTATTCAGAATAAGGTTTATGCACTGTAACTGTACAGACACACTGTTTATTCAGGAAAAGGTTCACGCGCTTTAACTGTACAGACTCACTGTTTATTCAGGGAAAGTGTTACGCACTGTTACGGTAGAGTCTCACTATTTCTTCCATGGAACGATCACGCACTGCAACTATACAGAGTCAATGTTTATTCAGGGTAATGGTCATGCACTGTAACCATGCAGACTCAATGTTTATTCAGGGTAAGTTTCACGCAGTGTAACTATACAGACTCACTGTTTATTAAGAGGAAGGATCACTCACTTTAACTATACATACTCACTGTTTATTCAGGGTAAGGGTCATGTTCTCTAACTACACAGACTCACTGCTTAATCCGTGTAAGGGTCACACACTGTATCTATACAGAGTTCCTGTTTATTCAGGGTAAGGATCATGCTCTATAACTGTACAGACTCACTGTTTATTCAGAGGAAGGATCATACACTGTAACTATACAGGATTACTGTTTATCCAATGTATGAGTCATGCACTGTAACTGTACAGCCTCACTATTAATTCACAGGAAGATTATGCATTTTTATTACACAGCATTACTGTTTATTCAGGGCAAGGGTCACACACCGTAATGATACAGACTCACTGTTTATTCAGGGTATGGATCACGCACTTTAACTGTACAGACTCACTGATTATTCAGGGCAAGAGTCACACACTGTAACTATACAGACGCACTGGTTATACAGAGTCAATGATTATTCAGGTTAAGGTTCACACACTTTTATTACACAGAATCATGTTTATTAAGGTAAGTGTCACGCACTGTAACTATGCAGACTCACCGTTTATTCACAGGAAGTATCACACAATTTAACTATACAGATTCACTGTTTATTCAGAGGAAGGCTCATGCACTGTAACTGTATAGACCCACTGTTAATTCAGGGTAAGTGTCACGCACTATAACTGTACAGACTCACTTTTTATTCAGAATAAGTTTTACGCACTGTAACTGTACAGACACGCTGTTTATTCAGGATGAGGGTCACGCGCTTTAACTGTACAGAGTCACTGTTTATTCTGGGTCAGGGTCACACACTGTAACTATACAGACTCACTGTTTATACAGAGTCAATGTTTATTCAGGTTAAGGTTCACACACTTTTATTACACAGAAACATGTTTATTAAGGTAAGTGTCACACAATGTAACTATGCAGACTCACCGTTTATTCACAGGAAGTATCACGCAATTTAACTATACAGAGTCACTGTTTATTCCGGGTATGGATCACACACTGCAACTGTACAGACTCACTGTTTATTCAGGGTAAGGGCTACGCACTCTAGCTATACAGACTCACTGCTTGTTCAGGGTCAGGCTCAAGCACTATAAGTATAAAGACTCCCTTTATTCAGGGTAAGGTTCACACACTGCAACTATACAGATTCACGGATTATTCAGGATAAGTGTCACGCACTGTAACTGTACTGACTCACTGTTTATTCAGGGTATGGATCACGCACTGTAACTATACAGAGTCACTGTTTATTCAGGGTAAGGGCCACGCACTGTAGCTATACAGACTCACTGCTTGTTCAGGGTCAGGGTCAAGCACTATAAGTATAAAGACTCCCTTTATCCAGGGCAAGGGTCATCACTGTAATTGTACAGAGTCACGGATTATTCAGGATAAATGTTACGCACTGTAACTGTACTGACTCACTGTTTATTCAGGGTATGGATCACGCACTGTAACTATATAGAGTCACTGTTTATTCAGGGTAAGGATGACACACTATAGCTGTACAGAGTCCCTGTTTATTTAGGGTAAGTATCACACCCTGTAACTGTACAGACTCATTATTAATTCAGAGGAAGGATCACGCATTTTTACTATAAAGCATCATCGTTTATTCAGGGTGAGGGTCACACCCGGTAATTATACAGACTAACTGTTTATTCAGGTTTAAAGGTCACTCACTTTAACTATACAGAGTCACTGTTTATTCAGGGTAAGGATCACACCCTGTAACTGTACGGACTCACCATTATTTCAGAGGAAGGATCACGCATTTTTACCATACAGCATCACTGTTTATTCAGGGTTAAGGTCACGCACTGTAACTACACAGACACCCTTTTTATTCAGGGTAAGGTTCACGCACTGTAACTATACAGACTCACTGTTTATTCAGGGTTAAGGTCACGCAATGTAACAACACAGACTCACTGTTTATTCAGGGTAAGGGTCATGCGCTGTAACTATGCTGACTCAATGTTTATTCAGGATAAGTTTCACGCACTGTAATTATACGGACTCACTGTTTATTCAGCTTTAAAGGTCACGCACGTTAACTATACAGATTCATTGTTTACTTGGGGTAACGATGACGCTCTATAGCTGTACAGAGTCACTGTTTATTCAGGGTAAGGATCATGCTTTATAACTGTACAGACTCACTGTTTATTCAGAGGAAGGATCAAACACTGTAACTATACAGCATTACTGTTTATCCAGGATAAGGGCCATGCACTGTAACTGTTCAGACTTACTGTTTGTTCAGGTTTCAAGGTCACGCATTGTAACTGTACAGACTCACTGTTTATTCAGGGTAAGTGTCACGCACTGTAACTATACAGACTCACTGTTTATTCAGAGGAAGGTTCACACCCGGTAACTATACAGACTCACTGTTTATTCAGAGGAAGGATCAAACACTGTAACTATACAGCATTACTGTTTATCCAGGGTAAGGGTCATGCACTGTAACTGTTCAGACTCACTGTTTATTCAGGTTTCAAGGTCACGCGTTGTAACTATACAGACTCACTGTTTATTCAGGGTAAGTGTCACGCACTGTAACTATACAGACTCACTGTTTATTCAGAGGAAGGTTCACACCCGGTAAATATACAGACTAACTGTTTATTCAGGTTGAAAGGTCACGCACTTTAACTATACAGGTTCACTGTTTACTTGGTGTAAGGATGATGCAATTTAGCTGTACAGAGTCGCTGTTTATTCAGGGTAAGGATCACGCACTGTAACTATACAGTCACTGTTTAATCCATGTAAGGGTCACGCACTCTATCTATACAGAGTCCCTGTTTATTCAGGGTAAGTATCACGCCCTGTAACTGTACAGACTCACTATTAATTCAGAGGAAGGATCACGCATTTTTACTATACAGCATCACTGTTTTTTCAGGGTAAGGGTCACGCACTTTAACTCTACAGACTCACTGTTTATTCAGGGCAAGGGTCATGCACTTTAACTATGCAGACTCACTGTTTCTTCACAGGAAGTGTCACGCAATTTAACTATTCAGAGTCACTCTTTATTCAGGGTATGGATCACACACTGCAACTATACAAACTCACTGTTTATTCAGGGTAAGGTTCATGCACTGTAACTATGCAGACTCTCTGTTTATTCAGGGTAAGGGTCACGCACTGTAGCTATACAGACTCACTGTTTGTTCAGGGTAAGGGTCAAGCACTGTAAGTATAAAGACTCTCTTTATTCAGGGTAAGGTTTACGCACTGTAACTATACAGATTCACTGTTTATTCAGGGCAAGGGTCAGGCACTGTAACTGTACAGACTTGCTGTTTATTCAGGGTATGGATCACGCACTGTAACTATACAAAGTCACTGTCTAATCCACGTAAGGGTCACGTACTCTATCTATACAGAGTCACTGTTTATTCAAGGTAAGGATGGCGCTCTATAGCTGTACAGAGTCCCTGTTTATTCACGGTAAGGATCACGCTCTGTAACTGTACAGACTCACTGTTTATTCAGAGTAAGGATCACGCATTTTTACTATACTGCATCACTGTTTATTCAGGGTAAGGGTCACGCACTGCAACTATACAGACTCACTGTTTATTCAGGGTAAGGTTCACGCACTGTAACTGTACAGACTCACTCTTTATTCAGGTTTAAGTGTCATGCACTGTAACTATACAGATTGACTGTTTATTCTGGGTAAGTGTCATGCACGGTAACAATACAGACTCACTGTTTATTCAGGGTAAGGATGATGCTCTGTAACTATACAGACTCACTGTGTTTTCTGGGTAGGTTCACACACTGTAACTGTACAGAGTTTCTGTTTTATCAGGGTAAGGGTGACACACTGTAACTGTAGAGTGTCACTGTTTATTCTGAGGACGTATCACGTAATGATACAGACTCACTGTTCATTCAGGTTTAGGATCACGTACTGTAACTGTACAGACTCACTGTTTACTCAGTGTAAGGGTCACGCGCTGTAACTATACAGACTCACTACTTATTCAGTATAAGGATCACGCACTGTAACTAGACAGAGTCACTGTTTATTCAGGAGATGTGTCACGCACTGTATCTGTACAGACTCACTGTTTAATCAGGGTAAGGATCATGCACTGTAACTGTACAGAATCACTGTTTATTCAGATTAAGTTTTCACGCACTGTATCTGTACAGAGTCACTGTTTATTCAGGGTAAGGATCACACACTTTAACTATACAGACTCACTGTTTATTCAGGGTAAGTGTCACGCACTGTAACTATGGAGTCTCACTGTTTATTCAGGGTAAGGGTCACATACCGTAGCTATGCAGACTCACTGTTTATTCAGAGGAAGGTTCACTTTTTGTTTTTATACAGTCACTGTTTATTCAGGGTCAAGCACTGTAACTTTTCAGACTCACTCTTTATTCAGGTTTTAGGGTCACGCACTGTAACTCGACAGACTCACGGTTTATTTAGGGTAAGTGTCACGCACTTCAACTCTACAGTCTCACTTTTTATTCAGGATAATTTGTACGCACTTTAACTGTACAGACTCACTGTTTATTCAGGGAACAGTCATGCACTGTAACTGTACAGAGTCACTGTTTATCTGATTAAACACCTGGTTGTTGAGCCGGAGAAGCCCTCAATAACTCCCAGAATGTGTTTGCCTCCCAGTCAGTATGATGGAGGTCAAAGAGTTGTATTGCAGCTGCAGTGACAAGCAATTCCATCAGACAAACAATCATTTTTATTTACTGTTTCTCTAGTTGTCCCTTTTCATGTTATTCCATTTCCTCAATGTTCCCATTAAGACACAAGCCCTGCAGTAACTTAGGCACATATGGCTTGCGAACTGCCTTTTCTTGAATTAAGTCCTAAAAGTTCCGTAAAGTCAGGGAAATGTGACAAACTCCAGAAGTCTATTACACAACTTTCTAGAAACCTCTCTGAAATTTGTTGGGTTTCAATGACACTGGAGATTTATCATCTCCCACAAATAACACGGCCCATGAAAAGCATATTGCCAAGAGCAAACATGGAACTGAGTTTATCCAGCAAGCAAGAGGGTTGGAGGTCAATCATCTCAGTACCAGGGCATCCCTGCAGGAGTTCCTCAGGGTAGTGTCCTGGGCCCAGCCATCTTCAGCTGCTTCATCAATGACCTTACCTCCATAATAAGGTCAGGAGTGGAGATGTTTGCTGATGATTGCACTATCTTCAACACCATTTGCAACTCCTCAGATACTGAAACAGTCCCTGTCCATGTGTGGCAAGACCAGGACAATATTCAGGCTTGGGCTGGTAAGTGGCAAGAAACATTCATGCCACAGAAGTGCCAGGCAATGACCATATTCAACAAGAGAGAAACGAACCAGTCCCCGCTTGACATTCAATGGCATTACCATAGCTGAATCAACATCCTGGAGGTTACCACTGATCAGGAACTGAATTGGACTAGCCATATAAATACCGTGACTACAAGAGCAGGTCAGAGGCTGGGAATCGTACAGCGAGTAACTTACTTCCTAACTCCCCAAAGCCTGTCCACTATCTACAAGGCACAAGTCAGGAATGTGATGAAATACTCCCCACTTACCTGGATGAGTGCAGCTCCAACAACACTCAAAAAGCTCATCACAATCCAGAACAAATCAGTCAGCTTGATTGGTACCCTATCCACCACCGATGCATAGTGGCAGCAGTGTGTACTATCTACAAGATGCACTGCAACAACTCATCAAGGCTCATTTGACAACCCCTCCCAAATCTGCAATCTGTACCACCTAGGACAAGAGCAGCAGATGCATGGGAACAACACCACCTGCTAGCTTCCCTCCAAGTCACACACCATCCTGACTTTACAGAATTGTTACAGCACAGAAGGAGGCCATTTGGCTCATCGTGTTTGCACTGACCTTCTCAAGGAACAATTCATAGTGCCATTCACCCACCTCCCCCTGTAACCCTGCACATTCTTCCTTTTCAGATAATAATCCAATTCTCTCATGAATGCCTCAACTGAATCTGCCTCCACCACATTCTCAGGCAGCATTCCAGATATTCTGGATAACTACTCACAGCATGAAAAGTTTCCCCTTATGTCTTCATTGTTTCTTTTGTCAATTACCTTAAATCTGTGCCCTCTCATTCTCAATCTTTCCGGAATTTTATCATCATCCTTTCACTGTCGCTAGGTCAAAATCCTGGAACTCCCTCCCTAACAGCACTGTGGGTGTACCCACACCACATGGACTGCAGCAATTCAAGAAGGTGGCTCACCACCACCACCTCAAGGGCACTTAGGGGTGGGCAGCAAATGCTGGCCGAGGCAGCATGTGAAAGAAGGACAGAAATTGGATGGCAAGCCTAGTCTCTGGCCTCAATTTAACAAGTACAGGGAAAATCACATGAATAACTGTTCCCCACACTGTGTGGGCCTCTGACCTCCATATCAGCCTGACTGTGGTATCCTGAAGCCCACAAGGAAAATCTTGCCCAGGATGTCAGCAACTGAGTTTAGCTTTTACATTCTACAAATGTAATTGTATTCATGAGAATATTTAGCGTGCAGTTCGACCATCAGAGAATGTCTCATAGGATTTTGTTCTTTGTGGGTTCTGCAGTTGGGTCACTCATTGAACATATTTCAGGCCTTGGTTTCTGTTAAAGCCCTGTTGGCATAGTAACCCAGGAGTGCAATTATGTCAAGAGCTCTAATTCCTAAATCAAAGAGGCAATCTTATTATTACCTTGTCTGGTAAATAGAAGGGTAGATATTAAATTAAAAAGCAGAAGTCAGAGACAGGATATGTTTAAGCCTGCGATTGAATGTTTATCCTGCCTGCAATTGATGACAGTGTTTACTGAAAAAGGAACAGAAAACCTCCTTTTCAGCTCAGGACAGTTCCAGGGAAGGATTCATTACAAAATACCTTTTCTATAAAAATCCACTGCCATTAGCACATCCTTTCAGTTGCTGCCCACCATTTTTGATCTCCCTTCTTCTCTATGCGGTCACTCATGGCTGGTGGCTAACATTTTGGTTAAAAGCAAAGTAAAGGTCCCTGTCCAGTCCCCTACAACTTGCTTCAAATTCATTCTTAAAAAATCCTAAACAACCTACTCCCCCGTATGATCTTTTCCCAAGCCCCCCAGCCACACATCCAGTGGCCTGCTGCTAAATTCAGGCCATAGATCTTTTTGAAATATGGCTAGCAGAGAGAAGAGACTTCATTCTGAGCAGTCTGGCTTGAATTCAAATTAGGTTCTGGGTTTAAAACACCTCATTCCATTGCCCAGATGTCAGCCCAGTGCTTAGTGGGTAGTTAGGAAGTTGATGGAAAGCATCAGAAAGCATTCAGCCCACAGGCCTCCTATTGACATGAGGTATGAGCCTCTAGCTTTTGGGTAAGGGAAAGAGATGAGGGTGGGAGAGACCTTAACACTTCTTTTGGGGTCTGTGGGTTCTCCTACTTTATTAAACTGGGCGTATCTGAGGGTATGGGTGGTCGGGGGGTGCGTAGTCATGTTGAGGACCTTCTTGATATGTATTAATGACCTGGACTTGGTAAGAAACTCAGTAATGTCGTAGACAGTGTAGGGGATCATAACAGACTTCAGAAGGACACAGAAGGACTGTGAAATGGGCTGGCAGGTAGCAATTAAAATCTAATGCAGAGAAATGTGAAGTGATTCATTCAGGTAGGAAGAATGAGGTGAGATATTCTAAACTAAATGGTCCAATTGTAAAGGGGTGCAGAAACAGGGAGACCTGGGGTTGCATATACACAAGGTTTTTAAAATTGGTCGTACAAGATGAGTCACGTTTCATGACTTCAGGATATCCCAAAGTGCTTTACAGCTAATCAAGTACAAGTGTAGTCACTGTTGTAGGAAACACATAATTTGCACACAGCAGACTCCCACAACAGCAATGTAATTCTGACCAAATAATCTGTTTTCAGTGACGTTAGTTGAGGGATAATAGTTGAAAGATTTAAGATTTTAGTGTGGATAGTGGGTGAGGGGACAAGTAGGTAGGGAAGTGAGTGGGCAGTGGGGTGAGTGGCTGGTGGTGTTAATGGGTGGGTGGGTGGTAGTCAGGTCAAGGGGTGGGGAATTGAGAGCTGGTAGTTTGGGGTGGGTAGTTTGGTTGGGGGAAGGTAATTGGGGGTGCGGGTAGTCGTGGGGGTGGGTAGTCATGTTGAATGTCAGGTAGTTGGGGTGGGTAGTTGCATCGCAGGGTGGAAGTCAGGTGAGTATGGGGCAGTTGGGCAGGTGCATGGCAAGGGTGGGGGCTGGGCTGCATTGTTAATCTCTGACCTACACCAGAAATTAACAGTGGGGCAATACATGGGTAAGCATCTGGAAAACTAACATGCAACAGGCCAAAGTCTCTGACACTGAGGTCAGACATTTTCAGAGGGGCCTGAGCAGCCCAAGTCTTCCCATATGAAGCTTAAACTTCCTGGACAATTACTGTGCATGTATGGGAGCCAGGACTTCCTCAGGGCCCAATGCGCAACAGCAGCGATTGTCCCAACATTTGCTGCTGTTTCCATCGGAAGATCTGGCCCATTGTGCTGAATGTGGATTGCCGCACATTAGGAAGGATGTCAAGGCCTTGGAGGATGTTGCAGAAGAGATTTTCTAGCATGGTATCAGGGATGAGGGAATTCAGGTACATGGAGAGACTGGAGAAGCTGAGGTTATTCTCCTCAGAGCAGATCAGGCTAGAGAGATTTTATGGAGGTTGAAGCTCCACACTTGGCTTAATGATGGACCAGAATTCAAACTGGCTCTCAAGTGACTCTGACTGGATGTTGGATAGGATGAGGATTGGATTGCGTTTGGCCATGATGCTCCATGTAGTAGAATAGTCAGACATGCCCCCTCCCCCTTCTCTTCACTGTTCAGGCTCACACATGAATGATGGGTGAAGTGCCAATCGGCTGCACAGTGTTTGTAATGAAATCCAACCCTACCAGTGCATCTTATTAACCAGCTCAGGTTATCCCTGTTAGATTTGGTATTTCCGATGTTACCAGAGAATGAACAAATTGCAGGAACTTGCATTTATATAATGTCTTATCACATCCTCAGGATGCACCAATAAACTTCACAGTCAGTCAGTTACTTATGAAATGCAACCATTCGCAATATGTAGCCAAGCACAGCAAGCAATTTGTACAGAACAGGATCCCAGAAACAGCCATTGAGGTGACTGGCTATTCACTATATGGGGAATTTTTAATTCCAAATAAGGGTCGGTTTGGTCTGGTTGGGAAGTTAAAAAGCTAAAATCTGAAACAGGAACTCAACCCATTTTCTGGATTTCCCCGACCTCAAAAACTTATTCCCAATTCTACCCCAACAGCACCCCACCCTGCCAGCAGCCCACCCCCATTCTCTCACTGCCACTGAGCTAGTATGTTTTTGCTGGTATCGGTTGAATGTTGGCTGGGACACCAGAACACTGTCTGTTCATCAGATAATGCAGTGGGATCTCTCTACAAAAGGGGAAAAGGTTTCAGTTTGACATCTCAGGTGGAGATGCAGTTCAGAACACACTGTATTCTAATTTCACCCTCACTTCAAAGATAGCACTCCAACAGTGCAACCCTCCCTCTGCATTACATTGGGACTGTCAACCTGAATTATAAACTCAGGACCTGGCACTAAGGCCTGAACCTTCTGCCTCAGAGAGGAAAGTGCTCTACAATTAAATAAGTAAAAATATTTCAGTGGGGGATAGGGTCTTAGAGGTGACATTCAAAGGCAACACATGACTTCTCAATGTACAACAGGTTAAAATCTAAACCTGGAATTGTAGTTTATAGAAAATATTAATCACAACAATAGGCTGGCTTTCTATAGAGATCCTCAAGTAACTAAGTGTTAACATGAACATAAATAACCTCAGGATTAGATGAGTGACTCACTGCAGCTAGTGGCAGGTAGCAAAGAACTCAATTTCAACAGTCAGGATTTGGGTCTGATCGTTTTGGCAGTTAGAATAAATGAGAATAGATTAAACTAGCATTTAGAAAGCTCAAGATGTCCCAATGCACTTTACAGTCAATGAAGCACTTTTTAGAGTGTAGTCACTGTTATATAGAACATCCCAGCCAAGCTGTGTGCTGATGTGCTCAGTGGAATTGGGTCGAGGGAATTGATTTTCAACCTACCTGTCTCTGCAACATTATCCTGCCATTTACCCACTGCTCCTTTTGGTTTTCTAACACTGGCTTTCTGTGTGTCCCTTCCCTTCCTAACCTCCCCCTCCCTGACTTGGAGTCCATTCACTTACTTATTACAAGGGTCAGATTTGTCTCAGTTAGTAAGTCTTTCACCTATTAAATCTGAAGACTGGGTTTAAGCCCCACACCAGGGTCTTGAGCTGACACAAAAACAAGAAATGCTGGAAAAACTCAGCATCTGTGGAGAGAAAGACAGAGTTAACGTTTCGAGTCCATATGACTCTTCTTCAGCAAAATCGTACGGACTCAAAACATTAACTCTGTCTTTCTCTCCATAGATGCTGTCAAACCTGCTGAGTTTTTCCAGCATTTCTTGTTTTTGTTTCAGATTTCCACCATCCACAGTATTTTGCTTTGATTATATTGAGGCTGAAACTCCTGCTGCAGTACTGAGGGAGTGCTGCAATGTCAGAGGCACGGTCTTTCAAATGAGACATTAAACTGAAGTCCCGTCTGCCCTTCAGGTGGACACAAAATGTTCCACACACTCTCGGCCAATTGCCTCCCTGTCCTTCATGGGGTTTTACTTTGCACAAATTGCCTGTCACACTGACCTACACAACATCAAATATACATTGTAGTAATTCATTGACTGTGAAGTGCTTTGGGATGTCCTGCAGTTGTGAAAAGAGCTGTCTAAATAGAGGTTTTATATTCATTCCTATCTCTAAATCCCTATTCTCTGTGAAACACCTTGGGGTGTTTTTCTACATTAAAGGCATTGTATACATGCAAGCTGTTGTTGCTGCTGGCTGTTGTGAGTTAACATTTTGAAACTTGTGTTGTACAAAGTGTTCAGTCCTGTCTATACTGAATCTGAGGCCTGAGGAAGAATATGAGGTGATCTAATTGAAACATTAAGGCCCAGATCTTCTAGTCCCATTAGTGGCGAAGGCTGAGATGTTCACCGCTATTGAGGATCGCAATGACAATGCAACTTCCAGGGAGCTGATCTACATTGGAACCTGGAAGATATGGCTTGCCACAAATGGCTCCATGGGATTTGTTTTGAATTTCCAGCATCCACAGTTTTTTGTTTTTATCCATGGGAGTCCTCACTGGTGATCCTGCTGGGATCCAGCAGTATGTCAACCTGAGCTGTTTGCATGCTAATTACATTGCTATTTACATTCATTTAAGCAGGGCTGCACCTAGCAGGCATAAAGCCCGCTTCACAGCATCCCTGATTCTGCTCACAAAATCTTCTTCCGTCCCTCCTTCCCTTTGGCAGTGCTCATCCCCTCAACCCCAGCCCCAACCTTGGCATGGGTCACGAACCTGAAGCCTGGGTGACACTTCTTCACTTATCTCCAGTTCCCCCTACCACTGCTCACACCCCTCACCAATTGCTCCCTCCAACATTCTTTGAAAATTCTCACCACCACCCCCTGCACTGCACACACCCCATCCCCACCAGCTCCCCCTGCACTGCACACACCCCATCCCCACCAGCTCCCCCTGCAACGTTCACACGCCATCCCCACCAGCTCCACCTGCACCACTCACACCCCATTTCACAAGCTCCAACTGCACCGCTCACACCCCATACCCACCAGCAGCCCCTGCACCGCTCACACCCCATCCCCACCAGCTCCCACTGCATCGCTCACACCCCATTCCCACTAGCTCCCCCTACACCGCTCACATCCCATCCCCAACAGCTCCCCCTTCACCGCTCACACCACATCCCCACCAGCTCCCCCTGTATCGCTCATGCCCCATCCCAACCAGCTCCCCCTGCACCACTCACATCCCCATCCGCACCAGCTCCCCCTGCACCGCTCACACCCCATCCCCACCAGCTCCCCCTGCACCGCTCACACCCCATCCCCACCAGCTCCACCTGCACCGCTCACACCCCATCCCCACCAGCTCCACCTGCACCGCTCACACCCCATCCCACCAACTCCACCTGCACCGCTCACAACCCACCCCCACCAGCTCCACCTACACGGCTCACACCCCATCCCCACCAGCTCCAATTCCATCGCTTACACCCCATCCACATGAGCTCCCCCTGCACTGCTCACACCCCATCCCCAACAGCTTCCCCTATATCATATACAACGCATCCCCACCAGATACCCCTGCCACGCTCACACCCCATCCCACCAGCTCCCCCTGCACCGCTCACACCCCATCCCCTCCAGCTTCCCCTATATCATTCACACCCCATTCGCACCAGTTCCCCCTGAACCGCTCACATCCCATCCCCACCAGCTCCCCTGCACCGGCCACACACCAGTCCCACCAGCTCCCCCTGCACCGCTCACACCCCATTCCCACCTGCTCCCCCTGCACTGCTCACATCCCCATCCCCACCAGCTCCCCTGCACCGGTCACACACCATTCCCACCAGCTCCCGCTGCACAGCTCACATCCCCATCCCCACCAGCTCCCCCTGCACTGCTCACACCCAATCCCTAACAGCTACCCCTATATTGCTCACACCCATCCCCACCAGCTCCCCCTGCAGTGCTCACACCCCATCCCCACCAGCTCCGCCTATATTGCTCACACCCATACCCACCAGCTACCCCTGCACCGCTCACACACCATCCCCAACAGCTTCCAAAATGTCATTCACCCCCCAACCCCACCAGCTCCCCCTGCACCGGTAACAGCCCATCCCCACCAGCTTCCCCTATATCATTCACACCCCATCCCCACCAGCTCCCCCTGCAGCGATCACACCCCATCCCAACCAGCTCCCCCTGCAGCGCTCACACCCCATCCCCACCAACTTCCCCTATAGTGCTCACACCTCTTCCCCACCAGATCCCCCTGCACTGTGCACACATAATCCCGACCAGCTGCCCCTATATCATTCACACCCCATCCCCACCAGCTCCGCCTGCACCGCTCACACCCCATTCCCACCAGAACCCCCTGCACCGCTCACACCCCCTCACCACCAGCTCCCCCTGCACCGCTGACACCCCATCCCCACCAGCTCCACCTGCAAGGCTCACACCCCCTCACCACCAGCTCCCCCTGCACCGCTCACACCCCATCACCACCTGCTCCCCCTGCACCGCTCACACACCATCCCACCAGCTCCCCCTGCACCGCTCAAACACCATCCCACCAGCTCCCCCTGCACCGCTCATATCCCACCCCACCAGCTCCCTCTGCACCGCTCACACCCCATCCCCACCAGCTCCACCTGCACCGCTCACACCCCATCCCACCAGCTCCACCTGCACCGCTCACACCCCATCTCCACCAGCTCCACCTGCACGGCTCACACCCCATCCCCACCAGCTCCACCTGCACCGCTCACACCCCGTCCCCAACAGCTTCCCCTATATCATTCACACACTATCACCACCAGCTCCCCCTGCACTGCTCACACCCCATCCCCAACAGCTTCCCCTATATCATTCATACACCATCACCACCAGCTCCCCCTGCACTGCTCACACCCCATCCCCAACAGCTTCCCCTATATCATTCACACACCATCACCACCAGCTCCCCCTGCACTGTTCACACCCCATCCCCAACAGCTTCCCCTGCACCGCTCACATCCCCATCCGCACCAGCTCCCCCTGCACCGCTCACACCCCATCCCGACCGGCTCCCCCTGCACCGCTCACATCCCATTCCCACCAGCACCCCCCTGCACCGCTCCCATCCCATCCCCACCAGATCCCCCTGCACAGCTCACACTCCATCCCCAACAGCTTCCCCTATATGATTCACAACCCATTCCCAGCAGCTCCCCACTGTATCACTGACACCCCATCCCCACCAGCTCACCCTGCACCACTCACACCCCATCCCCACCAGCTTCCCCTATATCATTCACACCACATCCCCACCAGCTCCGCCTGCACCGCTCACTCCCCATCCCCACCAGCTCCCCCTGCACTGCACACACCCAATCCCCACCAGCTCCTCCTATATTGCTCACACCCATACCCACCAGCTACCCCTGCACCGCTCACACACCATCCCCAAAAGCTTCCACTATGTCATTCACCCCCCAACCCCACCAGCTCCCCCTGCACCGGTCACAGCCCATCCCCACCAGCTTCCCGTATATCTTTCACACCCAATCCCCACCAGCTCCCCCTGCAGCGCTCACAAACCATCCCCACCAGCTACCCCTATAGTGCTCACACCTCTTCCTCACCAGATCGCCCTGCACTGCGCACACTCCATCACCACCAGTTCCCCTGCACCGCTCACACCCCATCCCCACCAGCACCCCCTGCACAGCTCACACCGCATCCCCACCAGCTCCCTCTGCACCGCTCACACACCAAACCCAACAGCTTCGCCTATATCATTCGCACCCCATCCCCACCAGCTCCCCCTGCACTGCTCACACCCCATCCCCACCAACTCCCCCTATATCACTCATACCCCATCACCACCAGCTCCCCCTGCACCGCTCACACCCCATCCCACCAGCTCCCCCTGCACCGCTCACACCCCATCCCATCATCTCCCCCTGCGCAGTTCAAATCCCATCCCTACCAGCTCCCCCTGCACCGCTCACACCTCATCCTCACCAGCTCCTCCTGCACCGCTCACTCCCCATCCCCATCAGCTCCCCCTGCACTGCTCACTCCCCATCTCCACCAGCTCCCCCTGCACCGCTCACACCCCATCTCCACCAGCTCCCCCTGCACCGCTCACTCTCCATCCCCACTATCTCCCCCTGCACTACTCATACCCCATCCCCACCAGCTCCCCGTGCACCGCTCACAACCCATCCCCACCAGCTCCCCCTGCACCGCTCACAGCCCAGCCCCACCAGCTTCCCCTATATCATTCACACCCCATCCCCACCATCTCCCACTGCAGCGCTCACACCCCATCCCCACCAGCTCCACCTGCACCCCTCACAACCCATCCCCACCAGCTCCACCTGCACCGCTCCTATCCCATCCCCACCAGCTTCCCATGCACCGCACACATCCCATCCCCACCAGAACCCCCTGCGCAGCTCACACTCCATCCCCAACAGCTACCCCTATATGATTCACAACCCATTCTCAGCAGCTCCCCACGGTATCACTGACACCCCATCCCCACCAGCGGGCCCTGCACCGCTCACAACCCATCCCCACCAGCTCCCCCTGCACCGCTCACAGCCCAGCCCCACCAGCTTCCCCTATATCATTCACACCCCATCCCCACCAGCTCCCCCTGCACCGCTCACTCCCCATCCCCATCAGCTACCCCTGCACCGCTCACTCCCCATCCCCACCAGCTACCCCTATAGTGCTCACACCTCTTCCTCACCAGATCGCCCTGCACTGCGCACACTCCATCACCACCAGCTCCCCCTGCACCGCTCACAACCCATCCCCACCAGCATACCCTGCACAGCTCACACCGCATCCCCACCAGCTCCCTCTTCACCGCTCACACACCAAACCCAACAGCTTCGCCTATATCATTCGCACCCCATCCCCACCAGCTCCCCCTGCACTGCTCACACCCCATCCCCACCAACTCCCCCTATATCACTCATACCCCATCACACCAGCTCCCCCTGCACCGCTCACACCCTATCCCCACCAGCTCCCCCTGCACCGCTCACACCCCATCCCATCATCTCCCACTGCGCAGTTCAAATCCCATCCCTACCAGCTCCCCCTGCACCGCTCACACCTCATCCCCACCAGCTCCCCCTGCACCGCTCACTCCCCATCCCCATCAACTCCCCCTGCACTGCTCACTCCCCATCTCCACCAGCTCCCCCTGCACCGCTCACACCCCATCCCCACCAGCTCCCCCTGCACTGCTAACACCACATCCCCACATGCTGCCCCTGCATTGCTCACACACCATCCCCACCAGCTACCCCTGCACTGCTCACACCCCATCCCCACCAGCTCCCCGTGCACCGCTCACAACCCATCCCCACCAGCTCCCCCTGCACCGCTCACAGCCCAGCCCCACCAGCTTCCCCTATATCATTCACACCCCATTCCCACCAGCTGCCCCTGCACCGCTCACACCTCATCCCCACCATCTCCCACTGCAGCGCTCACACCCCATCCCCACCAGCTCCACCTGCACCACTCACATCCCATCCCCACCAGCTCCACCTGCACCGCTCATAACCCATCCCCACCAGCTTCCCATGCACCGCACACATCCCATCCCCACCAGAACCCCCTGCGCAGCTCACACTCCATCCCCAACAGCTACCCCTATATGATTCACAACCCATTCTCAGCAGCTCCCCACTGTATCACTGACACCCCATCCCCACCAGCGGGCCCTGCACCGCTCACAACCCATCCCCACCAGCTCCCCCTGCACCGCTCACAGCCCAGCCCCACCAGCTTCCCCTATATCATTCACACCCCATTCCCACCAGCTGCCCCTGCACCGCTCACACCCCATCCCCACCATCTCCCACTGCAGCGCTCACACCCCATCCCCACCAGCTCCCCCTGCACCCCTCACAACCCATCCCCACCAGCTCCACCTGCACCGCTCCTATCCCATCCCCACCAGCTTCCCATGCACCGCACACATCCCAACCCCACCAGATCCCCCTGCGCAGCTCACACTCCATCCCCAACAGCTACCCCTATATGATTCACAAACCATTCTCAGCAGCTCCCCACTGTATCACTGACACCCCATCCCCACCAGCGGGCCCTGCACCACTCACACCCCATCCCCACCAGCTTCCCCTGCACCGATCACACACCATCCCCACCAGCTTAACCTATATCATTCACACCCCATCCCCACCAGCTCCCCCTGCACAGCTCAAGCTCCATCCCTAGCAGCTCCCCCTGCACGGCTCACACCCCATCCCCACCTGCTCACCCTGCACTGCTCACACCCCATCCCCACCAGCTCCCCCTACACTGCTCACACACCATCCCCACCAGCTTCGCCTATATCATTCGCACCGCATCCCCACCAGCTCACCCTGCGCAGCTGAAACCCCATCCCCACCAGCACCCCCTGCACTGCTCACTTCCCATCCCCACCAGCTCCACCTGCACCGCTCACTCCCCATCCCCAACAGCTCATGGTGCACCGCTCACACCCCATCCCCACCACCACCCCCTGCACTGCTCACACAGCGTCGCCACCAGCTCCCCCTGCACCTCTCACACCCCATCCCCACCAGCTCCCCCTGCACTACTCATACCCCATCCCCACCAGCTCCCCGTGCACTGCTCACAACCCATCCCCACCAGCTTCCCCTGCACCGCTCACAGCCCATCCCCACGAGCTTCCCCTATATCATTCACACCCCATTCCCACCAGCTGCCCCTGCACCGCTCACACCCCATCCCCACCATCTCCCACTGCAGCGCTCACACCTCAGCCCCACCTGCTCCCCCTGCACCACTCACACCCTATCCCCACCATCTCCCACTGCAGCGCTCACTCCCCATCCCCACCAGCTCCACCTGCACCACTCACACACCTTCCCCACCAGCTCCACCTGCATCACTCACACACCATCCCCACCAGCTCGACCTGCACCACTCACATCCGATCCCCACCAGCTCCCGCTGCACCCCTCACAACCCATCCCCACCAGCTTCCCATGCACCACACACCTCCCAACCCCACCAGCTCCCCTGCACCGCTCACACCCCATCCCCACCAGCTTCCCCTGCACCACTCACACACCATCCCCACCAGCTTCGCCTACATCATTCGCACCCCATCCCAACCAGCTCCCCCTGCACCACACACATCCCATCCCCCCCAGTTCCCCCTTCACAGATCGCACCCATCCCCACCAGCTCCCCCTGCACCGCTCACACCCCATCCCCACCAGCTCCCCCTGCACTGCTCACACCCCATCCCCACCTGCTGCCCCTGCACTGCTCACACCCCATCACCACCAGCTCCCCCTGCACCGCTCACACCCCATCCCAACCTGCTCCCCCTGCACCGCTCACTCCCCATCCCCACCAGCTCCCCCTCCACCGCTCTCTCCCCATCCCCACCAGCTCCTCCTGCACCGTTCACTCCCCATCAGCTCCCCCTGCACCGCTCACTCCCCAACCCCACTAGCTCCCCCTGCACCGCTCACACGCCATCCCCACCAGCTCCTCCTGCACTGCTCATACAGCATCCCCACCAGCTCCCCCTGCACAGCTCACACCCCATCCCCACCAGCTTCCCCTATATCATTCACACCCCATTCCCACCAGCTGCCCCTGCACCGCTCACACCCCATCCCCACCATCTCCCAATGCAGCGCTCACTCCCCATCCCCACCAGCTCCACCTGCACCACTCACATCCCATCCCCGCCAGCTCCCCCTGCACCCCTCACAACCCATCCCCACCAGCTCCACCTGCACCGCTCATACCCCATCCCCACCAGCTTCCAATGCACCGCACACATCCCAACCCCACCAGCTCCACTGCACCGCTCACACGCCATCCCCACCAGCTCCTCCTGCACCGCTCACACGCCATCCCCACCAGCTCCTCCTGCACAGCTCACACCGCATCCCCACCAGCTCCCTCTTCACCGCTCACACACCAAACCCAACAGCTTCGCCTATATCATTCGCACCCCATCCCCACCAGCTCCCCCTGCACTGCTCACACCCCATCCCCACCAACTCCCCCTATATCACTCATACCCCATCACACCAGCTCCCCCTGCACCGCTCACACCCTATCCCCACCAGCTCCCCCTGCACCGCTCACACCCCATCCCATCATCTCCCACTGCGCAGTTCAAATCCCATCCCTACCAGCTCCCCCTGCACCGCTCACACCTCATCCCCACCAGCTCCCCCTGCACCGCTCACTCCCCATCCCCATCAGCTCCCCCTGCACTGCTCACTCCCCATCTCCACCAGCTCCCCCTGCACCGCTCACACCCCATCCCCACCAGCTCCCCCTGCACTGCTAACACCACATCCCCACATGCTGCCCCTGCATTGCTCACACACCATCCCCACCAGCTACCCCTGCACTGCTCACACCCCATCCCCACCAGCTCCCCGTGCACCGCTCACAACCCATCCCCACCAGCTCCCCCTGCACCGCTCACAGCCCAGCCCCACCAGCTTCCCCTATATCATTCACACCCCATTCCCACCAGCTGCCCCTGCACCGCTCACACCTCATCCCCACCATCTCCCACTGCAGCGCTCACACCCCATCCCCACCAGCTCCACCTGCACCACTCACATCCCATCCCCACCAGCTCCACCTGCACCGCTCATAACCCATCCCCACCAGCTTCCCATGCACCGCACACATCCCATCCCCACCAGAACCCCCTGCGCAGCTCACACTCCATCCCCAACAGCTACCCCTATATGATTCACAACCCATTCTCAGCAGCTCCCCACTGTATCACTGACACCCCATCCCCACCAGCGGGCCCTGCACCGCTCACAACCCATCCCCACCAGCTCCCCCTGCACCGCTCACAGCCCAGCCCCACCAGCTTCCCCTATATCATTCACACCCCATTCCCACCAGCTGCCCCTGCACCGCTCACACCCCATCCCCACCATCTCCCACTGCAGCGCTCACACCCCATCCCCACCAGCTCCCCCTGCACCCCTCACAACCCATCCCCACCAGCTCCACCTGCACCGCTCCTATCCCATCCCCACCAGCTTCCCATGCACCGCACACATCCCAACCCCACCAGATCCCCCTGCGCAGCTCACACTCCATCCCCAACAGCTACCCCTATATGATTCACAAACCATTCTCAGCAGCTCCCCACTGTATCACTGACACCCCATCCCCACCAGCGGGCCCTGCACCACTCACACCCCATCCCCACCAGCTTCCCCTGCACCGATCACACACCATCCCCACCAGCTTAACCTATATCATTCACACCCCATCCCCACCAGCTCCCCCTGCACAGCTCAAGCTCCATCCCTAGCAGCTCCCCCTGCACGGCTCACACCCCATCCCCACCTGCTCACCCTGCACTGCTCACACCCCATCCCCACCAGCTCCCCCTACACTGCTCACACACCATCCCCACCAGCTTCGCCTATATCATTCGCACCGCATCCCCACCAGCTCACCCTGCGCAGCTGAAACCCCATCCCCACCAGCACCCCCTGCACTGCTCACTTCCCATCCCCACCAGCTCCACCTGCACCGCTCACTCCCCATCCCCAACAGCTCATGGTGCACCGCTCACACCCCATCCCCACCACCACCCCCTGCACTGCTCACACAGCGTCGCCACCAGCTCCCCCTGCACCTCTCACACCCCATCCCCACCAGCTCCCCCTGCACTACTCATACCCCATCCCCACCAGCTCCCCGTGCACTGCTCACAACCCATCCCCACCAGCTTCCCCTGCACCGCTCACAGCCCATCCCCACGAGCTTCCCCTATATCATTCACACCCCATTCCCACCAGCTGCCCCTGCACCGCTCACACCCCATCCCCACCATCTCCCACTGCAGCGCTCACACCTCAGCCCCACCTGCTCCCCCTGCACCACTCACACCCTATCCCCACCATCTCCCACTGCAGCGCTCACACCCCATCCCCACCAGCTCCACCTGCACCACTCACACACCTTCCCCACCAGCTCCACCTGCATCACTCACACACCATCCCCACCAGCTCGACCTGCACCACTCACATCCGATCCCCACCAGCTCCCGCTGCACCCCTCACAACCCATCCCCACCAGCTTCCCATGCACCACACACCTCCCAACCCCACCAGCTCCCCTGCACCGCTCACACCCCATCCCCACCAGCTTCCCCTGCACCACTCACACACCATCCCCACCAGCTTCGCCTACATCATTCGCACCCCATCCCAACCAGCTCCCCCTGCACCACACACATCCCATCCCCCCCAGTTCCCCCTTCACTGATCGCACCCATCCCCACCAGCTCCCCCTGCACCGCTCACACCCCATCCCCACCAGCTCCCCCTGCACTGCTCACACCCCATCCCCACCTGCTGCCCCTGCACTGCTCACACCCCATCACCACCAGCTCCCCCTGCACCGCTCACACCCCATCCCAACCTGCTCCCCCTGCACCGCTCACTCCCCATCCCCACCAGCTCCCCCTCCACCGCTCTCTCCCCATCCCCACCAGCTCCTCCTGCACCGTTCACTCCCCATCAGCTCCCCCTGCACCGCTCACTCCCCAACCCCACTAGCTCCCCCTGCACCGCTCACACGCCATCCCCACCATCTCCTCCTGCACTGCTCATACAGCATCCCCACCAGCTCCCCCTGCACAGCTCACACCCCATCCCCACCAGCTTCCCCTATATCATTCACACCCCATTCCCACCAGCTGCCCTTGCACCGCTCACACCCCATCCCCACCATCTCCCAATGCAGCGCTCACTCCCCATCCCCACCAGCTCCACCTGCACCACTCACATCCCATCCCCGCCAGCTCCCCCTGCACCCCTCACAACCCATCCCCACCAGCTCCACCTGCACCGCTCATACCCCATCCCCACCAGCTTCCAATGCACCGCACACATCCCAACCCCACCAGCTCCACTGCACCGCTCACACCCCAACCCCACCAGCTTCCCCTGCACCGCTCACACACCATCCCCACCAGCTTCGCCTATATCATTCGCACCCCATTCCCACAAGCTCCCCCTGCACTGATAACACCACATCCCCACCAGCACCCCCTGCACCGATCCCACCCCAACCCAACCTGATCCCCCTGCACTGCTCACTTCCCATCCCCACCAGCTCCCCCTGCACCGCTCACTCCCCATCCGCACCAGCTCCCCCTGCACCGCTCTCTCCCCATCCCCACCAGCTCCCCCTGCACCGCTCACTCCCCATCCGCACCAGCTCCCCCTGCACCGCTCTCTCCCCATCCCCACCAGCTCCCCCTGCACCGCTCAGACCCCATCCCCAGCAGCTACCCCAGCACCACTCACACCCCATCCCAACAGCTCCCCCTGCACCGCTCACTCCCCATCCCCACCATCTCCCACTGCAGCGCTCACACCCCATCCCCACCAGCTCCACCTGCACCACTCACATCCCATCCCCACCAGCTCCACCTGCACCGCTCATAACCCATCCCCACCAGCTTCCCATGCACCGCTCTCTCCCCATCCCCACCAGCGCCCCCTGCACAGCTCACACCGCATCCCCACCAGCTTCGCCTATATCATTCGCACGCCATCCCCAACAGCTCCCCCTGCGCAGCTCAAAACCCATCCCCACCAGCTCCGCCTGCACCGCTCAAACCCCATTCCCACCAGAACCCCCTGCACTGCTCACACCCCATCCCCACCAGCATCCCCTGCACTGCGCACACTCCATCCCCACCAGCTCCCCCTGCACTGCTCACACCCCATACCCACCAACTCCCCCTATATCACTCACACCCCATCACCACCTGCTGCCCCTGCACCGCTCACACCCCATCCCCACCAGCTCCCCCTGCACCGCTAACACCCCATCCCACCAGCTCCCCCTGCGCAGCTCAAATCCCATCCCCACCACCTCCCACTACTCTGCTCACACCCCATCCCCACATGCTGCTGCTGCACTGCTCACACGCCATCCCCACCAGCTCCCACTGCACTGCTCACACACCATCCCCACCAACTACCCCTGCACAGCTCACACCCCATCCCCACCAGCACCCCCTGGACTGCTCACAGTCCATCCCCACCAGCTCCCCCTGCACCGCTCACACCCCATTCCCACCAGCACCCCCTGCACTGCTCACACCCCATCCCCACCAGCAGGCCCTGCACCACTCACACCCCATCCCCACCAGCTTCACCCGCACCGCTCACACACCATCCCCACCAGCTCCCCCTGCACTGCTTACACCCCATCCCCACCAGCTCCCCCTGCACCGCTCACACCCCATCCCCACCTGTTCCCCCTGCACTGATCGCACCCCATCCCCATCAGCTCCCCCTATATTACTCACACGCCATCACCACCAGCTCCGCCTGCACCGCTCACACCCCATCCCACCAGCTCCCCTTGAACCGCTCACACCCCATCCCCACCACCTCCCCCTGCACCGCTCAGTCCCCATCCTAACCTGCTCCCCGTGCACCGCTCACTCCCTATCCCCACCAGCTCCCCCTGCACCGCTAACACCCCATCCCCACCAGCTCCCCCTGCACTGCTCACTCCCCATCCCCACCAGCTCCCCCTGCGCAGCTCAAACCCCATCCCCACCAGCTCCCCCTGCAATGCTCACACCTCAACCACACCAGCCACGCCGAAATCGCTCACAACCCATTCCCATGAGCACCCCTGCACCGTTCACATCCGAAGCCCACATGCTCCCGCGGTATCGCTCACACCCCATCCCCAACTGCTCCCACTTCACCGCTCACACCACATCCCTACCAGCACGCCCTGTATCGCTCATGCCCCATCCCCACCAGAAACTCCTGTATTGCTCACACCCCATTCCCCACAGCTCCCCCTATATCGCTCACAAACGATCCCCATCAGCTTCCCCTGCACCACTCACAACCCATCCCCACCAGTTCCACCGGCACTGCACATATCCCATCCCCACCAGCTCCACCTGCACCGCTCATACCCCATCCCCACCAGCACCCCCTGCATCACTCGCACCCCATCCCCACCAGCTGCCCCTATATTACTCACACCCCATCACCACCAGCTCCCCTTGCACTGCTCACATCCCATCCCCACCAGCTCCCACTCCACCGCTTACACCCCATCCACATGAGCTCCCCCTGCATCTCTCACACCCCATCCTCACCAGCTCTCCCTGCACCGCGCACACCCCATCCCCACCAGATACCCCTGCACAGCTCACACTCCATCCCCAACTGCTTCCCCTATATGATTCACACCCCATCCCCACCAGCTCCCCCTCTATCACTGACACCCCATCCCCATCAGCTCCCCCTGCACCGCTCACAACCCATCCCCACCAGCACCCCCTGCACAGCTCACACCGCATCCGCACCAGCTCCCTCTTCACCGCTCACACACCAAACCCAACAGCTTCGCCTATATCATTCGCACCCCATCCCCACCAGCTCCCCCTGCACTGCTCACACCCCATCCCCACCAGCTCCCCCTGCACTGCTCACACCCCATCCCCACCAACTCCCCCTATATCACTCATACCCCATCACACCAGCTCCCCCTGCACCGCTCACACCCTATCCCCACCAGCTCCCCCTGCACCGCTCACACCCCATCCCATCATCTCCCCCTGCGCAGTTCAAATCCCATCCCTACCAGCTCCCCCTGCACCGCTCACACCTCATCCCCACCAGCTCCCCCTGCACCGCTCACTCCCCATCCCCATCAGCTCCCACTGCACTGCTCACTCCCCATCTCCACCAGCTCCCCCTGCACCGCTCACACCCCATCCCCACCAGCTCCCCCTGCACTGCTAACACCACATCCCCACATGCTGCCCATGCACTGCTCACACACCATCCCCACCAGCTACCCCTGCACTGCTCACATCCCATCCCGACCAGCTCCCCGTGCACCGCTCACAACCCATCCCCACCAGCTCCCCCTGCACCGCTCACAGCCCAGCCCCACCAGCTTCCCCTATATCATTCACACCCCATTCCCACCAGCTGCCCCTGCACTGCTCACACCCCATCCCCACCATCTCCCACTGCAGCGCTCACACCCCATCCCCACCAGCTCCCCCTGCACCCCTCACAACCCATCCCCACCAGCTCCACCTGCACCGCTCCTATCCCATCCCCACCAGCTTCCCATGCACCGCACACATCCCAACCCCACCAGATCCCCCTGCGCAGCTCACACTCCATCCCCAACAGCTACCCCTATATGATTCACAAACCATTCTCAGCAGCTCCCCACTGTATCACTGACACCCCATCCCCACCAGCGGGCCCTGCACCACTCACACCCCATCCCCACCAGCTTCCCCTGCACCGATCACACACCATCCCCACCAGCTTAACCTATATCATTCACACCCCATCCCCACCAGCACCCCTGCATCACTCGCACCCCATCCCCACCAGCTGCCCCTATATTACTCACACCCCATCACCACCAGCTCCCCTTGCACTGCTCACATCCCATCCCCACCAGCTCCCACTCCACCGCTTACACCCCATCCACATGAGCTCCCCCTGCACCTCTCACACCCCATCCTCACCAGCTCTCCCTGCACCGCGCACACCCCATCCCCACCAGATACCCCTGCACAGCTCACACTCCATCCCCAACTGCTTCCCCTATATGATTCACACCCCATCCCCACCAGCTCCCCATCTATCACTGACACCCCATCCCCATCAGCTCCCCCTGCAGCGCTCACACCCCATCCCCACCAGCTCCCCCTGCACCGCCCACACCCCATCCTCACCAGCTGCCCCTATAAAATTCACACCTCATCCCCACCAGCTCCCCCTGCACTGCTCACTCCCCATCCCCATCAGCTCCCCCTGCACTGCTCACTCCCCATCCCCACCTGCTCACCCTGCACCGCTCACACCCCATCCCCACGAGCTCCCCCTGCACAGCTCACACCACATCCCCACATGCTGCCCCTGCACTGCTCACACACCATCCCCACCAGCTCCCACTGCACTGCTCACACACCATCCCACCCAGCTACCCCTGCACTGTTCACCCCCCATCCCCACCAGCTCCCCCTGCACTACTCATACCCCATCCCCACCAGCTCCCCGTGCACCGCTCACAACCCATCCCCACGAGCTCCCCCTGCACCGCTCACAGCCCATCCCCACCAGCTTCCCCTATATCATTCACACCCCATTCCCACCAGCTGCCCCTGCACCGCTCACACCCCATCCCCACCATCTCCCACTGCACCACTCACATCCCATCCCCACCAGCTCCACCTGCACCGCTCATAACCCATCCCCACCAGCTTCCCATGCACCGCACACATCCCAACCCCACCAGATCCCCCTGCGCAGCTCACACTCCATTCCCAACAGCTACCCCTATATGATTCACAACCCATTCTCAGCAGCTCCCCACTGTATCACTGACACCCCATCCCCACCAGCGGGCCCTTCGCCACTCACACCCCATCCGCACCAGCTTCCCCTGCACCGATCACACACCATCCCCACCAGCTTCACCTATATCATTCACACCCCATCCCCACCAGCTCCCCCTGCACAGCTCAAGCCCCATCCCTAGCAGCTCCCCCTGCACGGCTCACACCCCATCCCCACCTGCTCACCCTGCACTGCTCACACCCCATCCCCACCAGCTCCCCCTACACTGCTCACACTCCATCCCCACCAGCTCCCCCTGCACCGCTCACACACCATCCCCACCAGCTTCACCTATATTATTCGCACCCCATCCCCACCAGCTCACCCTGCGCAGCTCAAACCCCATCCCCACCAGCTCCCCCTGCACTGCTCAGTTCCCATCCCCACCAGCTCCACCTGCATCGCTCACTCCCCATCCCCAACAGCTCACAGTGCACCGCTCACTCCCCATCCCCAACACCACCCCCTGCACTGCTCACACAGCATCGCCACCAGCTACCCCTGCACTGCTCACACCCCATCCCCACCAGCTCCCCGTGCACCGCTCACAACCCATCCCCAGCAGCATCCCCTGCACCGCTCTCACCCCGTGCCCACCAGCTCCCCTTGCATCGCTCGCAACCCATTCCCTAAAGCTCCCCCTGCACTGCTCACACCCCATCCCCACCAGCTCCCCCTGCACCGCTCACACCCCGTTCCACTACTTTCCCCTATATCATTCACAACCCATCCCCACCAGCTACCCATGCACCGCTCGCACCCCGTTCCACCACTTTCCCCTATATCATTCACACCCCATCCCCACCAGGTCCCCTTCACCGCTCACAACCCATTCCCAGCCGCTCCCCCTGCACCGCTCACACCCCGTTCCACCACCTTCCCCTATATCATTCACAAACCATCACCACCAGCTAAACCTGCACCGCACACACACCAGCCCCACCAGCTGCCCCTGCAACTCTCAAATCCCATTCCCCACCAGCACCCCCTGCACCACTCACACCCCATCCCCACCATCTCCCCCTGCATTGCTCACACCCCATCCCCACGAGCTCCCCCTGCACCACTCACAGCCCATCCAAACCAGCTCCCCCTGCACCGCTCACAACCCATCCCCAGCAGCATCCCCTGCACCGCTCTCACCCCGTGCCCACCAGCTCGCCCTGCATCGCTCACACCCCATCCCCACTAGCTCCCCCTATACCGCTCACACCCCGTTCCACCACTTTCCCCTATATCATTCACAACTCATCCCCACCATCTACCCCTGCACCGCTCAAACCCCATCCCAACCAGCTCCCCCTTCACCGCTCACAACCCATTCCCACCAGCTCCCCCTGCACCGCTCACACCCCATTCCCACCAGCTCCCCCTTCACCGCTCACATCCCATCCACACCAGCTCCCCCTTCACCGCTCACAACCCATTCCCACCATCTCCACCTGATCCACTCTCACCGCATCCCCACCAGCTCCCCGTGCACTGCTCGCACCCCATCCCTACGAGCTCCCCCTGCACCGCTCTCACCCCGTGCCCACCAGCTCCCCTTGCATCGCTCACAACCCATTCCCACCAGCTCCCCCTGCACTGCTCACACCCCATCCCCACGAGCTCCCCCTGCACCGCTCACAGCCCATCCAAACCAGCTCCCCCTGCACCTCTCACACCCCAGCCCCACCAGCTGCCCCTGCACCTCTCACACACCATTCCCCACCAGCACCCCCAGCACCACTCACACCCCATCCCCACCATCTCCCCCTGCACTGCTCACACCCCATCCTCACGAGCTCCCCCTGCACCGCTCACAGCCCATCCCCACCAGCTACCCCTGCACAGCTCACAACCCGTTCCACCACTTTCCCCTATATCATTCACACCCCATCCCCACCCGGTCCCCTTCACCGATCACAAGCCATTCCCACCCGCTCCCCATGCACTGCACACTTCCCAACCGCACCAGCTCCCCCTGCACCGCTCACACCCCGTTCCACCACCTTCCCCTATATCATTCACAAACCATCCCCACTCGCTACCTCTGCTCAGCTCACACCCCAGCGCCACCAGCTGCCCCTGCACCTCTCACACCCATTCCCCACCAGCTCCCCCTGCACCACTCACACCCCATCCCCACCATCTCCCCCTGCACTGCTCACACCCCATTCCCACAAGCTCCCCCTGCACTGCTCACACCCCATCCCCACAAGCTCCCCCTGCACCGCTGACAGCCCATCCCCACCTGCTCCCCCTGCATCGCTCACAACCCATCCCCAGCAGCATCCCCTGCACCGCTCTCACCCCATGCCCACCAGCTCCTCCTGCATCGCTCACAACCCCTTCCCACCAGCTCCCCCTGCATCGCTCACAGCCCATTCCCACCAGCACCCCGTACACTGATCACACCCCATCTCCACTAGTTCCCCCTGCACCGCTCACACCCCTTTCCAGCACTTTCCCCTATATCATTCACAACCCATCCCCACCAGCTACCCCTGCACCGCTCACCCCCCATCTCCACCAGCTCCCCCTTCACCGCTCACATCCCATTCCCACCAGCTCCCCATGCACCGCTCACACCCCATCCCCTCCAGCTCCCCCTTCACCGCTCACATCCCATCCCCACCAGCTCCCCCTTCACCGTTCACAACCCATTCCCACCAGCTCCCCCTGTACTGCTCACAACCCATCCCCACCAGCTACCCCTGCACCGCTCACACCCAATCCCCACCAGCTCCCCCTGCACCTCTCACACCCCATTCCCCACCAGCACCCCCTGCACCGCTCACAGCCCATCCCCACCAGCTCCGCCTTCACCGCTCACACCCCATCCACACCATCTCCAGCCGATCCTCTCACACCGCATCCCCACCAGCTCCCCTTGAACCGCTCGCACCCCATCCCCACAAGCATTCCCTGAACCGCTCACACCCCATTCCCACCAGCTTCCCCTATATTTCTCACATCTCAATCCCACCAGCTCCCCCTGCACCACTCACACCCCAACCCCACGAGCTCCCCCTGCACCGCTCTCACCCCATGCACACCAGCTTCCCCTGCACCGCTCACAACCCATTCCCACCAGCTCCCCCAGCACTGCTCACATCCTAACCCCACCAGCTCCCCCTGCACAGCTCACACCGCGTTCCACCACTTTCCCCTATATCATTCACAACCCATCCCCACCAGCTACCCATGCACCGCTCGCACCCCGTTCCACCACTTTCCCCTATATCATTCACACCCCATCCCCACCAGGTCCCCTTCACCGCTCACAACCCATTCCCAGCCGCTCCCCCTGCACTGCAATCATCCCAACCGCACCAGCTCCCCCTGCACCGCTCACACCCCGTTCCACCACCTTCCCCTATATCATTCACAAACCATCACCACCAGCTAAACCTGCACCGCACACACACCAGCCCCACCAGCTGCCCCTGCAACTCTCAAATCCCATTCCCCACCAGCACCCCCTGCACCACTCACACCCCATCCCCACCATCTCCCCCTGCATTGCTCACACCCCATCCCCACGAGCTCCCCCTGCACCGCTCACAGCCCATCCACACCAGCTCCCCCTGCATTGCTCACACCCCATCCCCACCAGCTCCCCCTTCACCGCTCACAACCCATTCCCACCAGCTCCCCCTGCACCGCTCACACCCCATTCCCACCAGCTCCCCCTTCACCGCTCACATCCCATCCCCAGCAGCATCCCCTGCACCGCTCTCACCCCGTGCCCACCAGCTCCCCCTGCATCGCTCACACCCCATCCCCACTAGCTCCCCCTATACCGCTCACACCCCGTTCCACCACTTTCCCCTATATCATTCACAACTCATCCCCACCATCTACCCCTGCACCGCTCAAACCCCATCCCAACCAGCTCCCCCTTCACTGCTCACAACCCATTCCCACCAGCTCCCCCTGCACCGCTCACACCCCATTCCCACCAGCTCCCCCTTCACCGCTCACATCCCATCCACACCAGCTCCCCCTTCACCGCTCACAACCCATTCCCACCATCTCCACCTGATCCACTCTCACCGCATCCCCACCAGCTCCCCGTGCACTGCTCGCACCCCATCCCTACAAGCATTCCCTGAACCGCTCACACCCCATTCCCACCAGCTCCCCCTGCATTGCTCACACCCCATCCCCACCAGCTTCCCCTATATTGCTCACATCTCAATCCCACCAGATCCCCCTGCACCACACACACCCCATCCCCACGAGCTCCCCCTGCACCGCTCACACCCCATCCCCACCAGCTCCCCCTGCACCGCTAACAACCCATCCCCAGCAGCATCCCCTGCACCGCTATCACCCCATGCTCACCAGCTCCCCCTGCACCGCTCACAACCCATTCCCACTAGCTCCCCCTATACCGCTCACACCCCGTTCCACCACTTTCCCCTATATCATTCACAACTCATCCCCACCATCTACCCCTGCACCGCTCAAACCCCATCCCAACCAGCTCCCCCTTCACTGCTCACAACCCATTCCCACCAGCTCCCCCTGCACCGCTCACACCCCATTCCCACCAGCTCCCCCTTCACCGCTCACATCCCATCCACACCAGCTCCCCCTTCACCGCTCACAACCCATTCCCACCATCTCCACCTGATCCACTCTCACCGCATCCCCACCAGCTCCCCGTGCACTGCTCGCACCCCATCCCTACAAGCATTCCCTGAACCGCTCACACCCCATTCCCACCAGCTCCCCCTGCATTGCTCACACCCCATCCCCACCAGCTTCCCCTATATTGCTCACATCTCAATCCCACCAGATCCCCCTGCACCACACACACCCCATCCCCACGAGCTCCCCCTGCACCGCTCACACCCCATCCCCACCAGCTCCCCCTGCACCGCTAACAACCCATCCCCAGCAGCATCCCCTGCACCGCTATCACCCCATGCTCACCAGCTCCCCCTGCACCGCTCACAACCCATTCCCACCAGCTCCCCCTGCACTGCTCACATCCCAAACCCACCAGCTCCCCCTGGACCGCTCACACGCCGTTCCTCCGCTTTCCCCTATATCATTCACACCCCATCCCCACCAGGACCCCTTCACCGCTCACAACCCATTCCCAACCGCTCCCCCTGCACTGCAAACATCCCCTCCGCACCAGCTCCCCCTGCACCGCCCACACCCCGTTCCACCACCTTCCCCTATATCATTCACAAACCATCCCCACCAGCTACCACTGCACCGCTCACACCCCAGCCCCACCAGCTGCCCCTGCACCTCTCACACCCCATTCCCCACCAGCACCCCCAGCACCTCTCACACCCCATCCCCACCATCTCCCCCTGCACTGCTCACACCCCATCCCCACTAACTCCCCCTGCACCGCTCACACCCCGTTCCACCACTTTCCCCTATGTCATTCACAACCCATCCCCACCAGCTACACCTGCACCGCTCAAACCCCATCCCAACCAGCTCCCCCTTCACCGCTCACAACCCATTCCCACCAGCTCCCCCTGCACCGCTCACACCCCATTCCCACCAGCTCCCCCTTCACCGCTCACATCCCATCCACACCAGCTCCCCCTTCACCGCTCACAACCCATTCCCACCATCTCCACCTGATCCACTCTCACCGCATCCCCACCAGCTCCCCGTGCACTGCTCGCACCCCATCCCTACAAGCATTCCCTGAACCGCTCACACCCCATTCCCACCAGCTCCCCCTGCATTGCTCACACCCCAACCCCACCAGCTCCCCCTTCACCGCTCACAACCCATTCCCACCAGCTCCCCCTGCACCGCTCACACCCCATTCCCACCAGCTCCCCCTTCACCGCTCACATCCCATCCCCAGCAGCATCCCCTGCACCGCTCTCACCCCGTGCCCACCAGCTCCCCATGCATCGCTCACACCCCATCCCCACTAGCTCCCCCTATACCGCTCACACCCCGTTCCACCACTTTCCCCTATATCATTCACAACTCATCCCCACCATCTACCCCTGCACCGCTCAAACCCCATCCCAACCAGCTCCCCCTTCACCGCTCACAACCCATTCCCACCAGCTCCCCCTGCACCGCTCACACCCCATTCCCACCAGCTCCCCCTTCACCGCTCACATCCCATCCACACCAGCTCCCCCTTCACCGCTCACAACCCATTCCCAACATCTCCACCTGATCCACTCTCACCGCATCCCCACCAGCTCCCCGTGCACTGCTCACAACCCATCCCCTGCAGCATCCCCTGCACCGCTCACAACCCATCCCCTGCAGCATCCCCTGCACCGCCCTCACCCCGTGCCCACCAGCTCCCCCTTCATTGCTCACAACCCATTCCCAAAAGCTCCCCCTGCACTGCTCACACCCCATCCCCACTAGCTCCCCCTGCACCGCACACACCCCGTTCCACCACTTTCCCCTATATCATTCACAACCCATCCCCACCAGCTACCCCTGCACAGCTCACAACCCGTTCCACCACTTTCCCCTATATCATTCACACCCCACCCCCACCCGGTCCCCTTCACCGCTCACAACCCATTCTCACCCGCTCCCCCTGCACTGCACATATCCCAACCGCACCAGCTCCCCCTGCAGCTCTCACACCCCGTTCCACCACCTTCCCCTATATCATTCACAAACCATCCCCACTCGCTACCTCTGCTCAGCTCACACCCCAGCGCCACCAGCTGCCCCTGCACCTCTCACACCCATTCCCCACCAGCTCCCCCTGCACCACTCACACCCCATCCCCACCATCTCCCCCTGCACTGCTCAAACCCCATCCCCACGAGCTCCCCCTGCACAGCTGACAGCCCATCCCAACCTGCTCCCCCTGCATCGCTCACAACCCATCCTCAGCAGCATCCCCTGCAGCGCTCTCACCCCGTGCCCTCCAGCTCCCCCTGCATCGCTCACAACCCATTCCCCACCAACTCCCCCTGCACCACTCACACCCCATCCCCACCATCCCCTGCACTGCTCACACCCCATCCCCACGAGCTCCCCCTGCACCGCTCACAGCCCATCCCCAGCAGCTCCCCCTGCACCGCTCACAACCCATCCCCAGCAGCATCCCCTGCACCGCTCTCACCCCGTGCCCAGCAGCTCCCCTTGCATCGCTCACAACCCATTCCCACCAGCTCCCCCTGCACTGCTCACACCCCATCCCCACTAGCTCCCCCTGCACCGCTCACACCCCGTTCCACCACTTTCCCCTATATCATTCACAACCCATCCCCACCAGCTACCCATGCACCGCTCACACCCCGTTCCACCACTTTCCCCTATATCATTCACACCCCAGCCCCACCAGCTGCCCCTGCACCTCTCACACACCATTCCCCACCAGCACCCCTAGCACCACTCACACCCCATCCCCACCATCTCCCCCTGCACTGCTCACACCCCATCCCCACGAGCTCCCCCTGCACCGCTCACAGCCCATCCCCACCAGCTACCCCTGCACAGCTCACAACCCGTTCCACCACTTTCCCCTATATCATTCACACCCCATCCCCACCCGGTCCCCTTCACCGATCACAAGCCATTCCCACCCGCTCCCCATGCACTGCACACTTCCCAACCGCACCAGCTCCCCCTGCACCGCTCACACCCCGTTCCACCACCTTCCCCTATATCATTCACAAACCATCCCCACTCGCTACCTCTGCTCAGCTCACACCCCAGCGCCACCAGCTGCCCCTGCACCTCTCACACCCATTCCCCACCAGCTCCCCCTGCACCACTCACACCCCATCCCCACCATCTCCCCCTGCACTGCTCACACCCCATCCCCACAAGCTCCCCCTGCACCCCTGACAGCCCATCCCCACCTGCTCCCCCTGCATCGCTCACAACCCATCCCCAGCAGCATCCCCTGCACCGCTCTCACCCCATGCCCACCAGCTCCCCCTGCATCGCTCACAACCCATTCCCACCAGCTCCCCCTGCATCGCTCACAGCCCATTCCCACCAGCACCCCGTACACTGATCACACCCCATCTCCACTAGTTCCCCCTGCACCGCTCACACCCCTTTCCAGCACTTTCCCCTATATCATTCACAACCCATCCCCACCAGCTACCCCTGCACCGCTCACCCCCCATCTCCACCAGCTCCCCCTTCACCGCTCACATCCCATTCCCACCAGCTCCCCATGCACCGCTCACGCCCCATCCCCTCCAGCTCCCCCTTCACCGCTCACATCCCATCCCCACCAGCTCCCCCTTCACCGTTCACAACCCATTCCCACCAGCTCCCCCTGTACTGCTCACAACCCATCCCCACCAGCTACCCCTGCACCGCTCACACCCAATCCCCACCAGCTCCCCCTGCACCTCTCACACCCCATTCCCCACCAGCACCCACTGCACCGCTCACAGCCCATCCCCACCAACTCCGCCTTCACCGCTCACACCCCATCCACACCATCTCCAGCCGATCCTCTCACACCGCATCCCCACCAGCTCCCCTTGAACCGCTCGCACCCCATCCCCACAAGCATTCCCTGAACTGCTCCCACCCCATCCACACCAGCTCCCCCTGCACCGCTAACAACCCATCCCCAGCAGCATCCCCTGCACCGCTCTCACCCCATGCACACCAGCTACCCCTGCACCGCTCACACCCCATCCCCACAAGGTCCGCCTTCACCGCTCATACCCCATCCCCACCATCTCCACCTGATCCGCTCACACCCCATCCCCACCAACTCCCCGTCTACCGCTCGCACCCCATCCCCACAAGCATTCCCTGAACCGCTCACACCCCATTCCCACCAGCTTCCCCTATATTTCTCACATCTCAATCCCACCAGCTCCCCCTGCACCACTCACACCCCAACCCCACGAGCTCCCCCTGCACCGCTCTCACCCCATGCACACCAGCTCCCCCTGCACCGCTCACAACCCATTCCCACCAGCTCCCCCAGCACTGCTCACATCCTAACCCCACCAGCTCCCCCTGCACAGCTCACACCCCGTTCCACCACTTTCCCCTATATCATTCACAACCCATCCCCACCAGCTACCCATGCACCGCTCGCACCCCGTTCCACCACTTTCCCCTATATCATTCACACCCCATCCCCACCAGGTCCCCTTCACCGCTCACAACCCATTCCCAGCCGCTCCCCCTGCACTGCAATCATCCCAACTGCACCAGCTCCCCCTGCACCGCTCACACCCCGTTCCACCACCTTCCCCTATATCATTCACAAACCATCACCACCAGCTAAACCTGCACCGCACACACACCAGCCCCACCAGCTGCCCCTGCAACTCTCAAATCCCATTCCCCACCAGCACCCCCTGCACCACTCACACCCCATCCCCACCATCTCCCCCTGCATTGCTCACACCCCATCCCCACGAGCTCCCCCTGCACCACTCACAGCCCATCCACACCAGCTCCCCCTGCACCGCTCACAACCCATCCCCAGCAGCATCCCCTGCACCGCTCTCACCCCGTGCCCACCAGCTCCCCCTGCATCGCTCACACCCCATCCCCACTAGCTCCCCCTATACCGCTCACACCCCGTTCCACCACTTTCCCCTATATCATTCACAACTCATCCCCACCATCTACCCCTGCACCGCTCAAACCCCATCCCAACCAGCTCCCCCTTCACCGCTCACAACCCATTCCCACCAGCTCCCCCTGCACCGCTCACACCCCATTCCCACCAGCTCCCCCTTCACCGCTCACATCCCATCCACACCAGCTCCCCCTTCACCGCTCACAACCCATTCCCACCATCTCCACCTGATCCACTCTCACCGCATCCCCACCAGCTCCCCGTGCACTGCTCGCACCCCATCCCTACAAGCATTCCCTGAACCGCTCACACCCCATTCCCACCAGCTCCCCCTGCATTGCTCACACCCCATCCCCACCAGCTTCCCCTATATTGCTCACATCTCAATCCCACCAGATCCCCCTGCACCACACACACCCCATCCCCACGAGCTCCCCCTGCACCGCTCACACCCCATCCCCACCAGCTCCCCCTGCACCGCTAACAACCCATCCCCAGCAGCATCCCCTGCACCGCTATCACCCCATGCCCACCAGCTCCCCCTGCACCGCTCACAACCCATTCCCACCAGCTCCCCCTGCACTGCTCACATCCCAAACCCACCAGCTCCCCCTGGACCGCTCACATGCCGTTCCACCACTTTCCCCTATATCATTCACACCCCATCCCCACCAGGACCCCTTCACCGCTCACAAACCATTCCCAACCGTTCCCCTGCACTGCAAACATCCCCTCCGCACCAGCTCCCCCTGCACCGCCCACACCCCGTTCCACCACCTTCCCCTATATCATTCACAAACCATCCCCACCAGCTACCCCTGCACCGCTCACACCCCAGCCCCACCAGCTGCCCCTGCACCTCTCACACCCCATTCACCACCAGCACCCCCAGCACCTCTCACACCCCATCCCCACCATCTCCCCCTGCACTGCTCACACCCCATCCCCACTAACTCCCCCTGCACCGCTCACACCCCGTTCCACCACTTTCCCCTATATCATTCACAACCCATCCCACCAGCTACACCTGCACAGCTCACAACCCGTTCCACTACTTTCCCCTATATCATTCACACCCCATCCCCACCCGGTCCCCTTCACCGCTCACAACCCATTCCCACCAGCTCCCCCTGCACCGCTCACACCCCGTTCCACCACCTTCCCCTATATCATTCACAAACCATCCCCACTCGCTACCTCTGCTCAGCTCAGACCCCAGCGACACCAGCTGCCCCTACACCTCTCACACTCATTCCCCACCAGCATCCCCAGCACCACTCACACCCCATCCCCACCATCTCCCCCTGCACTGCTCACACCCCATCCCCACGAGCTCCCCCTGCACCGCTCACAGCCCATCCCCACCAGCTCCCCCTGCACCGCTCACAACCCATCCCCTGCAGCATCCCCTGCACCGCCCTCACCCCGTGCCCACCAGCTCCCACTTCATCGCTCACAACCCATTCCCAAAAGCTCCCCCTGCACTGCTCACACCCCATCCCCACTAGCTCCCCCTGCACCGCACACACCCCGTTCCACCACTTTCCCCTATATCATTCACAACCCATCCCCACCAGCTACCCCTGCACAGCTCACAACCCGTTCCACCACTTTCCCCTATATCATTCACACCCCACCCCCACCCGGTCCCCTTCACCGCTCACAACCCATTCTCACCCGCTCCCCCTGCACTGCACACATCCCAACCGCACCAGCTCCCCCTGCACTGCTCACACCCCGTTCCACCACCTTCCCCTATATCATTCACACCCCACCCCCACCCGGTCCCCTTCACCGCTCACAACCCATTCTCACCCGCTCCCCCTGCACTGCACACATCCCAACCGCACCAGCTCCCCCTGCAGCTCTCACACCCCGTTCCACCACCTTCCCCTATATCATTCACAAACCATCCCCACTCGCTACCTCTGCTCAGCTCACACCCCAGCGCCACCAGCTGCCCCTGCACCTCTCACACCCATTCCCCACCAGCTCCCCCTGCACCACTCACACCCCATCCCCACCATCTCCCCCTGCACTGCTCAAACCCCATCCCCACGAGCTCCCCCTGCACTGCTGACAGCCCATCCCAACCTGCTCCCCCTGCATCGCTCACAACCCATCCTCAGCAGCATCCCCTGCAGCGCTCTCACCCCGTGCCCTCCAGCTCCCCCTGCATCGCTCACAACCCATTCCCACCAGCTCCCCATGCACCGCTCACACCCCATCCCCTCCAGCTCCGCCTTCACCGCTCACATCCCATCCCCACCAGCTTCCCCTTCACCGTTCACAACCCATTCCCACCAGCTCCCCCTGTACTGCTCACAACCCATCCCCACCAGCTACCCCTGCAACTCTCACACCCCATTCCCCACCAGCACCCCCTGCACCGCTCACAGCCCATTCCCAAAAGCTCCCCCTGCACTGCTCACACCCCATCCCCACTAGCTCCCCCTGCACCGCTCACACCCCGTTCCACCACTTTCCCCTATATCATTCACAACCCATCCCCACCAGCTACCCCTGCACAGCTCACAACCCGTTCCACCACTTTCCCCGATATCATTCACACCCCATCCCCACCCGGTCCCCTTCACCGCTCACAACCCATTCCCACCCGCACCCCCTGCACTGCACACATCCCAACCGCACCAGCTCCCCCTGCACCGCTCACACCCCGTTCCACCACCTTCCCCTATATCATTCACAAACCATCCCCACTCGCTACCTCTGCTCAGCTCACACCCCAGCGCCACCAGCTGCCCCTGCACCTCTCACACCCATTCCCCATGAGCTCCCCCTGCACCGCTCACACCCCATCCCCACCAGCTCCCCCTGCACCGCTCACAACCCATCCCCAGCAGCATCCCCTGCACCGCTCTCACCCCGTGCCCACCAGCTCCCCTTGCATCGCTCACAACCCATTCCACCAGCTCCCCCTGCACTGCTCACACACCAAATCCCCACTAGCTCCCCCTGCACCGCTCACACCCCGTTCCACCACTTTCCCCTATATCATTCACAACCCATCCCCACCAGCTACCCATGCACCGCTCACACCCCGTTCCACCACTTTCCCCTATATCATTCACACCCCATCCCCACTAGCTACCCCTGCACCTCTCACACCCCAGCCCCACCAGCTGCCCCTGCACCTCTCACACACCATTCCCCACCAGCACCCCCAGCACCACTCACACCCCATCCCCACCATCTCCCCCTGCACTGCTCACACCCCATCCCCACGAGCTCCCCCTGCACCGCTCACAGCCCATCCACACCAGCTCCCCCTGCACCGCTCACAACCCATCCCCAGCAGCATCCCCTGCACCGCTCTCACCCCGTGCCCACCAGCTCCCCCTGCATCGCTCACACCCCATCCCCACTAGCTCCCCCTGCACCGCTCACACCCCGTTCCACCACTTTCCCCTATATCATTCACAACCCATCCCCACCAGCTTCCCCTATATTGCTCACATCTCAATCCCACCAGCTCCCTCTGCACCACTCACACCCCATCCCCACGAGCTCCCCCTGCTCCGCTCACACCCCATCACCTCCAGCTCCCCCTGCACCGCTAACAACCCATCCCCAGCAGCATCCCCTGCACCGCTCTCACCCCAAGCCCACCAGCTCCCCCTGCACCGCTCACAACCCATTCCCACCAGCTCCCCTGCACTGGTCACATCCCAACCCCACCAGCTCCCCCTGCAGCGCTCACACCCCCTTCCACCACTTTCCCCTATATCATTCACACCCCATCCCCACCAGGTCCCCTTCACCGCTCACAACCCATTCCCAACCACTCCCCCTGCACTGCACACATCCCATCCGCACCAGCTCCCCCTGCACTGCTCACACCCCGTTCCACCACATTCCCTATATCATTCACAAACCATCCCCACCAGCTACCCCCGCACCGCTCACACCCCATCCCCACCAGCTCCCCCTTCACCCCTCACAACCCATTCCCACCAGCTCCCCCTGCACTGCTCACATCCCAAACCCACCAGCTCCCCCTGCACTGCTCACACCCCGTTCCACCACTTTCCCCTATATCATTCACACCCCTTCCCCTCCAGCACCCCCTTCACCGCTCACAACCCATTAGCACCCGCTCCCCCTGCACTGCTCACATCCCAACCGCACCAGCTCCCCCTGCACCACTCACACCCCGTTCCACCACCTTCCCCTATGTCATTCACAACCCATCCCCACCAGCTCCCCCTGCACTGCTCACAACCCATTCCCACCATCTCCCCCTTGCACTGCACACATCCCAACCGCTCCAGCTCCCCCTGCACTGCTCACACACCATCCCCACTAGCTCCCCCTGCACCGCTCACACCCCAGCCCCACCAGCAACCACTGCACCTCTCACACCCCATTCCCCACCAGCTCCCCCTGAACCGCTCACACTCCATCTCCACTATCTCCCCCTGCACCGCTCACACCCCATCCCCACCAGCTCCCCCTGCAACGCTCACAACCCATCCCCAGCAGCATCCCCTGCACCGCTCTCACCCCATGCCCACCAGCTCCCCGTGTACCGCTCACAACCTATTCCCGCCAGCTCCCCCTGCACTGCTCACACCCCATCCCCACTAGCTCCCCCTGCTCCGCTTACACCCCGTTCCACCACTATCCCCTATATCATTCACAACCCATCCCCACCAGCTGCCCCTGCACCGCTCACACCCCATCCCCACCAGCTCCCCCTTCACCGCTCACAACCCATTCCCACCAGCTCCCCCTGAACCGCTCACACCCCACCCCCACCTGGTCCCCCTTCACCACTCACATCCCATCACCACCAGCTCCCCCTTCACCGCTCACAACCCATTCCCACCAGCTCCCCCTGCACTGGTCACAACCCGTCCCCACCAGCTAACCCTGCACCGTTCACTCCCAATCCCCACCAGCACCCCCTGCACCGCTCACACCCCATCCCCACCAGCTCCGCCTTCACCGCTCACACCCCATCCCCACCATCTCCTCCTGATCCGCTCGCACCCCACCCCCACCTGGTCCCCCTTCACCACTCACATCCCATCCCCACCAGCTCCCCCTTCACCGCTCACAACCCATTCCCACCAGCTCCCCCTGCACTGGTCACAACCCGTCCCCACCAGCTAACCCTGCACCGTTCACTCCCAATCCCCACCAGCACCCCCTGCACCGCTCACACCCCATCCCCACCAGCTCCGCCTTCACCGCTCACACCCCAGCCCCACCATCTCCTCCTGATCCGCTCGCACCCCATCCCCACCAGCTCCCCCTGCACCGCTCGCACCCGATCCACACAAGCATTCCCTGCACCGCTCACACCCCATTCCCACCAACTCCCCCTCTATCGCTCACACCCCATCCCCAACACCTTCCCCTATATTGCTCACACCTCAATCCCACCAGCTCCCCCTGTATCGCTCACACCCCATTCCCACTAGCTCCCCCTGCACAACTCATACCCCATCTCCACGAGCTCCCCCTGCACCGCTCACACCCCATCCCCACCAGCTCCCCCTGCATCGCTCACAACCAATCCCCAGCAGCATCCCCTGCACCGCTCTTAACCCATTCCCACCAGCTCCCCCTGCACTGCTCGCACCCCATCCCCACCAGCTCCCCCTCCACCGCTCGCACCCGATCCACACAAGCATTCCCTGCACCGCTCACACCCCATTCCCACCAACTCCCCCTCGATCGCTCACATCCCATCCACAACACCTTCCCCTATATTGCTCACACCTCAATCCCACCAGCTCCCCCTGTATCGCTCACACCCCATTCCCACTAGCTCCCCCTGCACAACTCACACCCCATCCCCACGAGCTCCCCTGCACCGCTCACACCCCATCCCCACCAGCTCCCCCTGCACCGCTCACAACCAATCTCCAGCAGCATCCCCTGCACCGCTCTCAACCCATTCCCAACAGCTCCCCCTGCACTGCTCACACCCCATCCCCACTAGCTCCCCCTGCACTGCTCACACCCCGTTCCACCACTTTCCCCTATATCATTCACACCCCATCCCCACCAGCTACCCCTGGACGGCTCACACCCCATCCCCACAGCACCCCCTTCACCGCTCACAAACAATTCCCACCAGCTCCCCCTGCCCCGCTCACACCCCATCCCCACCAGCTCCCCCTTCACCGCTCACACCCCATCCCCACCAGCTCCCCCTTCACCTCTCACAACCCATTCCCCACCAGCTCCACCTGCACCGCTCACATCCCATCCCCACCAGCTCCGCCTTCACCGCTCACACCCCATCCCCACCATCTCCACCTGCTCAGCTCACACCCCATTCCCACCAGCTCCCCCTGCACCGCTCACACCCCATCCACACAAGCATTCCCTGCACCGCTCACACCCCATTCCCACCAGCTCCCCCTATATCGCTCACACCCCATCACCACCAGCTCCCCCTGCACCACTAAAACCCCATCCCCAACAGATCCCCCTATATCGCTCACACCCCAATCCCACCAGATCACCCTGTATCGCTCACACCCCATCCCCACCAGCTTCCCCTGCACCGCTAACAACCCATGCCCACCAGCTCCCCCTGTATCGCTCACTCTCCATCCCCACCAGCTCCACCTGCACCACTAACTCCCCCTCCCCACCAGCTCCCCCTGCACCGCTCACGCCCCATCCCACCAGCTTCCCCTATATCATTCACACCCCATCCCCATCAGACACCCCTGAACCGCTCACACCCAATCCCCACTAGCTCCCCTGCACCCCTCACACCCAATCCCCACCAGCTCCCCCTGCACTGCTCACAACCCATCCCCACCAACTCCCCCTGCAACTCTCACACCTCTTTCCCCAGCAGCTCCCCCTGCATGGCTCACAACCCATCCCCACCAACTACCCCTGCACCGCTCACACACCATCCCCACGAGCTCCCCCTGCACTGCTCACACCCAGCCCCACCAGCTCCCCCTGCACTGCTCACAACCCATCCCCAGCAGCATCCCCTGCACCGCTCTCACCCCATGCCCACCAGCTCCCCCAGCACCGCTCACAACCCATACCCACCAGCTCCCCCTGCACTGCTCACATCCCAACCCCACCAGCTCCCCCTGCACCGCTCACACCCCGTTCCACCACTTTCCCCTATATCATTCACACCGCGTCCCCACCAGCTCCCCCTTCACCGCTCACAACCCATTCCCACCCGCTCCCCCTGCACCGTTCACACCCCGTTCCACCACCCTCCCCTATGTCATTCACAACCCATCCCCACCAGCTAACCCTGCACCTCTCACACACCATCCCCACCAGCTCCGCCTTCACCGCTCACACCCCATCCCCACCATCTCCACCTGCTCCGCTCACACCCCATCCCCACCAGCTCCCCCTACACCGCTCACAACCCATCCCCACCAGCTCCCCCTATATCGCTCACACCCCAATCCCACCAGATCACCCTGTATCGCTCACACCCCATCCCCACCAGCTCCCCCTGCATCACTCACACCCCATCCCCACCAGCTCCCCCTGCACCGCTCACAACCCATTCCCACCAGCTCCCCTGCACTGGTCACATCCCAACCCCACCAGCTCCCCCTGCAGCGCTCACACCCCCTTCCACCACTTTCCCCTATATCATTCACACCCCATCCCCACCAGGTCCCCTTCACCGCTCACAACCCATTCCCAACCACTCCCCCTGCACTGCACACATCCCATCCGCACCAGCTCCCCCTGCACTGCTCACACCCCGTTCCACCACATTCCCTATATCATTCACAAACCATCCCCACCAGCTACCCCCGCACCGCTCACACCCCATCCCCACCAGCTCCCCCTGCACCGCTCACACCCCATCCCCACCAGCTCCGCCTTCACCGCTCACACCCCATCCCCACCATCTCCTCCTGATCCGCTCGCACCCCAGCCCCACCTGGTCCCCCTTCACCACTCACATCCCATCCCCACCAGCTCCCCCTTCACCGCTCACAACCCATTCCCACCAGCTCCCCCTGCACTGGTCACAACCCGTCCCCACCAGCTAACCCTGCACCGTTCACTCCCAATCCCCACCAGCACCCCCTGCACCGCTCACACCCCATCCCCACCAGCTCCGCCTTCACCGCTCACACCCCAGCCCCACCATCTCCTCCTGATCCGCTCGCACCCCATCCCCACCAGCTCCCCCTGCACCGCTCGCACCCGATCCACACAAGCATTCCCTGCACCGCTCACACCCCATTCCCACCAACTCCCCCTCTATCGCTCACACCCCATCCCCAACACCTTCCCCTATATTGCTCACACCTCAATCCCACCAGCTCCCCCTGTATCGCTCACACCCCATTCCCACTAGCTCCCCCTGCACAACTCATACCCCATCTCCACGAGCTCCCCCTGCACCGCTCACACCCCATCCCCACCAGCTCCCCCTGCACCGCTCACAACCAATCCCCAGCAGCATCCCCTGCACCGCTCTTAACCCATTCCCACCAGCTCCCCCTGCACTGCTCGCACCCCATCCCCACCAGCTCCCCCTCCACCGCTCGCACCCGATCCACACAAGCATTCCCTGCACCACTCACACCCCATTCCCACCAACTCCCCCTCGATCGCTCACATCCCATCCACAACACCTTCCCCTATATTGCTCACACCTCAATCCCACCAGCTCCCCCTGTATCGCTCACACCCCATTCCCACTAGCTCCCCCTGCACAACTCACACCCCATCCCCACGAGCTCCCCTGCACCGCTCACACCCCATCCCCACCAGCTCCCCCTGCACCGCTCACAACCAATCTCCAGCAGCATCCCCTGCACCGCTCTCAACCCATTCCCACCAGCTCCCCCTGCACTGCTCACACCCCATCCCCACTAGCTCCCCCTGCACTGCTCACACCCCGTTCCACCACTTTCCCCTATATCATTCACACCCCATCCCCACCAGCTACCCCTGGACGGCTCACACCCCATCCCCACAGCACCCCCTTCACCGCTCACAAACAATTCCCACCAGCTCCCCCTGCCCCGCTCACACCCCATCCCCACCAGCTCCCCCTTCACCGCTCACACCCAATCCCCACCAGCTCCCCCTTCACCTCTCACAACCCATTCCCCACCAGCTCCACCTGCACCGCTCACATCCCATCCCCACCAGCTCCGCCTTCACCGCTCACACCCCATCCCCACCATCTCCACCTGCTCAGCTCACACCACATTCCCACCAGCTCCCCCTGCACCGCTCACACCCCATCCACACAAGCATTCCCTGCACCGCTCACACCCCATTCCCACCAGCTCCCCCTATATCGCTCACACCCCATCACCACCAGCTCCCCCTGCACCACTAAAACCCCATCCCCAACAGATCCCCCTATATCGCTCACACCCCAATCCCACCAGATCACCCTGTATCGCTCACACCCCATCCCCACCAGCTTCCCCTGCACCGCTAACAACCCATGCCCACCAGCTCCCCCTGTATCGCTCACTCTCCATCCCCACCAGCTCCCCCTGCACCGCTCACGCCCCATCCCACCAGCTTCCCCTATATCATTCACACCCCATCCCCATCAGACACCCCTGAACCGCTCACACCCAATCCCCACCAGCTCCCCTGCACCCCTCACACCCAATCCCCACCAGCTCCCCCTGCACTGCTCACAACCCATCCCCACCAACTCCCCCTGCAACTCTCACACCTCTTTCCCCAGCAGCTCCCCCTGCATGGCTCACAACCCATCCCCACCAACTACCCCTGCACCGCTCACACACCATCCCCACGAGCTCCCCCTGCACTGCTCACACCCAGCCCCACCAGCTCCCCCTGCACTGCTCACAACCCATCCCCAGCAGCATCCCCTGCACCGCTCTCACCCCATGCCCACCAGCTCCCCCAGCACCGCTCACAACCCATTCCCACCAGCTCCCCCTGCACTGCTCACATCCCAACCCCACCAGCTCCCCCTGCACCGCTCACACCCCGTTCCACCACTTTCCCCTATATCATTCACACCGCGTCCCCACCAGCTCCCCCTTCACCGCTCACAACCCATTCCCACCCGCTCCCCCTGCACCGTTCACACCCCGTTCCACCACCCTCCCCTATGTCATTCACAACCCATCCCCACCAGCTAACCCTGCACCTCTCACACACCATCCCCACCAGCTCCGCCTTCACCGCTCACACCCCATCCCCACCATCTCCACCTGCTCCGCTCACACCCCATCCCCACCAGCTCCCCCTACACTGCTCACAACCCATCCCCACCAGCTCCCCCTATATCGCTCACACCCCAATCCCACCAGATCACCCTGTATCGCTCACACCCCATCCCCACCAGCTCCCCCTGCATCACGCACACCCCATCCCCACCAGCTCCCCCTGCACCGCTCACAACCCATTCCCACCAGCTCCCCTGCACTGGTCACATCCCAACCCCACCAGCTCCCCCTGCAGCGCTCACACCCCCTTCCACCACTTTCCCCTATATCATTCACACCCCATCCCCACCAGGTCCCCTTCACCGCTCACAACCCATTCCCAACCACTCCCCCTGCACTGCACACATCCCATCCGCACCAGCTCCCCCTGCACTGCTCACACCCCGTTCCACCACATTCCCTATATCATTCACAAACCATCCCCACCAGCTACCCCCGCACCGCTCACACCCCATCCCCACCAGCTCCCCCTTCACCCCTCACAACCCATTCCCACCAGCTCCCCCTGCACTGCTCACATCCCAAACCCACCAGCTCCCCCTGCACTGCTCACACCCCGTTCCACCACTTTCCCCTTTATCATTCACACCCCTTCCCCTCCAGCACCCCCTTCACCGCTCACAACCCATTAGCACCCGCTCCCCCTGCACTGCTCACATCCCAACCGCACCAGCTCCCCCTGCACCACTCACACCCCGTTCCACCACCTTCCCCTATGTCATTCACAACCCATCCCCACCAGCTCCCCCTGCACTGCTCACAACCCATCCCCACCATCTCCCCCTTGCACTGCACACATCCCAACCGCTCCAGCTCCCCCTGCACTGCTCACACACCATCCCCACTAGCTCCCCCTGCACCGCTCACACCCCAGCCCCACCAGCAACCACTGCACCTCTCACACCCCATTCCCCACCAGCTCCCCCTGAACCGCTCACACTCCATCTCCACTATCTCCCCCTGCACCGCTCACACCCCATCCCCACCAGCTCCCCCTGCAACGCTCACAACCCATCCCCAGCAGCATCCCCTGCACCGCTCTCACCCCATGCCCACCAGCTCCCCGTGTACCGCTCACAACCTATTCCCGCCAGCTCCCCCTGCCCCGCTCACACCCCATCCCCACCAGCTCCCCCTTCACCGCTCACACCCCATCCCCACCAGCTCCCCTTTCACCTCTCACAACCCATTCCCCACCAGCTCCACCTGCACCGCTCACATCCCATCCCCACCAGCTCCGCCTTCACCGCTCACACCCCATCCCCACCATCTCCACCTGCTCAGCTCACACCCCATTCCCACCAGCTCCCCCTGCACCGCTCACACCCCATCCACACAAGCATTCCCTGCACCGCTCACACCCCATTCCCACCAGCTCCCCCTGTATCGCTCACACCCCATCACCACCAGCTCCCCCTGCACCACTAAAACCCCATCCCCAACAGATCCCCCTATATCGCTCACACCCCAATCCCACCAGATCACCCTGTATCGCTCACACCCCATCCCCACCAGCTTCCCCTGCACCGCTAACAACCCATGCCCACCAGCTCCCCCTGTATCGCTCACTCTCCATCCCCACCAGCTCCACCTGCACCACTAACTCCCCCTCCCCACCAGCTCCCCCTGCACCGCTCACGCCCCATCCCACCAGCTTCCCCTATATCATTCACACCCCATCCCCATCAGACACCCCTGAACCGCTCACACCCAATCCCCACCAGCTCCCCTGCACCCCTCACACCCAATCCCCACCAGCTCCCCCTGCACTGCTCACAACCCATCCCCACCAACTCCCCCTGCAACTCTCACACCTCTTTCCCCAGCAGCTCCCCCTGCATGGCTCACACCCCATCCCACCAACTACCCCTGCACCGCTCACACGCCATCCCCACGAGCTCCCCCTGCACTGCTCACAACCCATCCCCAGCAGCTCCCCCTGTATCGCTCACACTCCATCCCCACCAGCTCCACCTGCACCACTCAGACCCCCTCCCCACAAGCTACCCCTGCACCGCTCACGCCCCATCCCACCAGCTTCCCCTATCTCATTCACACCCGATCCCCATCAGACACCCCTGCACCGCTCACACCCAGTCCCCACCAGCTCCCATGCAAACCTGACACCCAATCCCCACCAGCACCCCCTGCACCGCTCACAACCCATCCCCACCAGCACCCCTGCTCCGCTCATACCATTTCCCTACCAGCTCCCCCTGCACCGCTCACACCCCATCCCCAACATCTCCCCCTGCAACTCTCACACCCCTTTCCCCAGCAGCTCCCCCTGCATTGCTCACACCCCATCCCCAACAACTCCCCCTGCACCGGTCACACCCCATCCCCATGAGCTCCCCCTGCACCGCTCACACCCCATCCCCACCAGCTCCCCCTGCACCGCTCACAACCCATCCCCAGCAGCATCACCTGCACCGCTCTCACCCCATGCCCACCAGCTCCACCTGCATCGCTCACAACCCATTCCCACCAGCACCCCCTGCACCGCTCACAACCCATTCCCACCTGCTCCCCCTGCATCGCTCACACCCCGTTCCACCACCTTCCCCTATATCATTCACAACACATTCCCACCAGCTACCCCTGCACCGCGCACACCCCAACCCCACCAGCACCACCTGCACCTCTCACACCCCATTCCCCACCAGCTCCCCCTAAACCGCTCACACACCATCCCCACCATCTTCCCCTGCACCACTCACACCCCATCCCCACCAGCTCCCCTAGCACTGCTCACACCCCATCACCACCAGCTCCCCCTGCACCGCTCACAACCCGTCCCCAGCAGCATCCCCTGCACGGCTCTCACCCCATGCCCACCAGCTCCCCCTGCACCGCTCACAACCCATTCCCACCAGCTCCTCATGCACTGCACACACCACATCCCCACTAGCTCCCACTGCACCGCTCAGACCCCGTTCAACCACTTTCCCCTATATCATTCACACCCCATCCCCACCAGCTACCCCTGCACAGCTCACACCCCATCCCCAACAGCTCCCCCTTCACCGCTCACAACCCATTCCCAACAGCTCCCCCTGCACTGCTCACACCCCATCCCCACCATCTCCACCTGATCCGCTCACACCCAATCCACACCAGCTCCCCGTGCACCGCTCACACCCCATCCCCACTAGCATTCCCTGCAACGGTCACACCCCATTTCCTCCAGCTCCCCCTGTATCGCTCACACCCCATATCCACCAGATCCCCCCAGCACCACTCACACCGCTTCCCCACCAGCTGCCCATATATCTCTCACACCCCAATCCCACTTGCTCCCCCTGTATCGCTCACACCCCATCCCCACCAGCACCCCCTGCACCACTCACGCCCCATCCCACCAGCTTCCCCTATATCATTCACACTCCATCCCCATCACACACCCCTGCACTGCTCACACCCAATCCCCACCAGCTCCCCTGCACCCCTCACACCCCATCCACACCAGCTCCCCCTGCACCAATCAAACCCCCTCCCCACCAGCTCCCCCTGCACCGCTCACCCCCAATCCCCACCAGCTCCCCTGCACCCCTCACACCCAATCCCCACCAGCTCCCCCGGCACCTCTCACAACCCATCCCCACCAGCTCCCCCTGCACCGCTCATACCTTGTCCCCACCAGGTCCCCCTGCACCGCTCACACCCCATCCCCACCACCTCCCCGTACACCGCTCGCACCCCATCCCCACAAGCATTCCCTGCACCGCTCACACCCCATTCCCATCAGCATCCCCTGCATCGCTCACACCCCTTCCCCACCAGCTTCCCCTATATTTCTCACACCTCAATCACACCAGCTCGCCCTGTATCGCTCACACCCCATCACCAACAGCTCCCCCTGCACCACTCACACCCCATCCCCACCAGCTCCCCCTATATCGCTCACACCCCAATCCCTCCAGCTCTCCCTGTATCGCTCACACCCCATCCCCACCAGCTACCCCTGCAGCACTCACATCCCATCCCCACCAGCTTCCCCTGCACCGCTCACAACCCATCCCCACCAGCTCACCCTGTATCGATCACACCCCATCCCCACCAGCTCCACCTGCACCACTCACACCCCCTCCCCACCAGCTACCCCTGCACCGCTCACGCCCCATCCCACCAGCTTCCCCTATCTCATTCACACCCGATCCCCATCAGACACCCCTGCACCGCTCACACCCAGTCCCCACCAGCTCCGCTGCAAACCTGCCACCCAATCCCCACCAGCTCCCCCTGCACCGCTCACAAACCATCCCCACCAGCACATCTGCTCCGCTCGTACCATGTCCCTACCAGGTCCCCTGCATCGTTCACACCCCATCCCCAACATCTACCCTTGCAACTCTCACACCCCTTTCCCCAGCAGCTCCCCCTGCACCGGTCACATCCCATCCCCACCAGCACCCCCTGCACCGATCACAACCCATCCCCAGCAGCATCCCCTGCAGCGCTCTCACCCCATGCCCACCAAATCCCCCTGCACCGCTCACAAACCATTCCCACCAGCTCCCCCTGCACCGCTCACAACCCATTCCCACCAGCTCCCCCTGCACTGCTCACATCCCAACCCCTACCTGCTCCCCCTGCACCGCTCACACCACGTTCCACCACCTTCCCCTATATCATTCACAACCCATTCCCACCAGCTACCCCTGCACCGCTCACATCCCAACCCCACCAGCACCCCCTGCAACTCTCACACCCCATACCCCACCAGCTCCCCCTGAACCGCTCACACACCATCCCCACCATCTCCCCCTGCACCACTCACACCCCATCCCCACCAGCTCCCCTTGCTCTGATCACACCCCATGCCCACCAGCTCCCCCTGCACCACTCACAACCCATTCCCACCCGCACCCCATGCACTGCTCACACCACATCCCAACTAGCTCCCCCTGCACCGCTCAGACCCTGTTCAACCACTGTCCCCTATATCATTCACACCCCATCCCCACCAGCTCCCCCTTCACCGCTCACAACCCATTCCCAACAGCTCCCCCTGCACTGCTCACATCCCATCCCCACCAGCTCCCCCTGCACCTCTCACACTCCATTCCCCACCAGCTCCCCCTGCACCGCTCACACTCCATCCCCACCAGCTCGGCCTTAACCCCTCACACCCCATCCCCACCATATCCACCTGATCCGCTCACACCCAATCCACACCAGCTCCCCGTGCACCGCTTGCACCCCATCCCCAATAGCATTCCCTGCACCGGTGACACCCCATTCCCTCCAGCACCCCCTGTATCGCTCACACCCCATATCCACCAGGTCCCCCTGCACAACTCATACCCCATCCCCACCAGCTCCCCATATATCGCTCACACCCCAATCCCACCAGCTCCCCCTGTATCGCTCACACCCCATCCCCACCAGCACCCCCTGCACCACTCACACCTCATCCCACCAGCTTACCCTGCACCACTCACACCCCCTCCCCACCAGCTACCCCTGCACCACTCACGCCCCATCCCACCAGCTTCCCCTATATCATTCACACCCCATCCACATCACACACCCCTGCACGGCTCACACCCAATCCCCACCTGCTCCCCTGCACCCCTCACACCCCATTCCCACCAGCTCCCCCTGCACCACTCACACCCCATTCCCACCAGCTCCCCCTGCACCACTCACACCCCCTCCCCACCAGCTCCCCCTGCACCTCTCATGCCCCGTCCCACCTGCTTCCCCTATATCATTCAAACCCCATCCCCATCAGACACCCCGGCACCGCTCACACCCAATCCCCACCAGCTCCCCTGCACCCCTCACACCCCATCCCCACCAGCTCCCCCTGCACATCTCACAACCCATCCCCACCAGCTAACCCTGCACCGCTCATATCATGACCCCACCAGGTCCCCCTGCACCGCTCACACCCCATCCCCACCATCTCCCCCTGCACCTCTCACACCACTTTCCCCAGCAGCTCCCCCTGCACCGCTCACACCCCATCCCCACCATCTCCCCCTGCACCGCTCATACCCCAATGCCACGAGTTCCCCCTGCACCACTCACACCCCATCCCCACCAGCTCCCCCTGCACTGCTCACAACCCATCCCCAGCAGCATTCCCTGCACCGCTCTCACCCCATGCCCACCACCTCCCCCTGCACCACTCACAACCCAGTCCCACCCGCTTCCCCTGCACTGCTCACATCCCAACCGCACCAGCTCCCCCTGCACCGCTCACACCCCGTTCCACCACCTCCCCTATATCATTAACAACCCATCCCCCCCATCTCCCCCTGCACCTCTCACACACCATTCCCCACGAGCTCCCCCTGCACCGCTCTCATCCCATCTCCATCATCTCCCCCTGCACCGCTCACACCCCAGTCCCACGAGCTCCCCCTGCACCGCTCACAAACCATCCCCACCAGTTCCCCTGCACTGCTCACAACCCATCCCCAGCAGTATCCCCTGCACCACTCTCACCCCATGCCCACCACCTCCTGCTTCAACGCTCACAATCCATTCCCACCAGCTCCCCCTGCACTGCTCACATCCCAACCCCACCAGCTCCCACTGCACCGGTCACACCCTGTTCCACCACCTTCCCCTATGTCATTCTCAACCCATCCCCACCAGCTCCCCCTGCACCACTCACACCCCATCCCCACCAGCTTCCCTTGCGCCCCTAACAACCCATCCCCACCAGCTCCCCCTGTATCGCTCACTCTCCATCCCCACCAGCTCCACCTGCACCACTAACTCCCCCTCCCCACCAGCTCCCCCTGCACCGCTCACGCCCCATCGCACCTGCTTCCCCTATATCATTCACACCCCATCCCCATCAGACACCCCTGAACCGCTCACACCCAATCCCCAGCAGCTCCCCTGCACCCCTCACACCCAATCCCCACCAGCTCCCCCTGCACCGCTCACAACCCATCCCCACCAACTCCCCCTGCAACTCTCACACCCCTTTCCCCAGCAGCTCCCCCTGCATGGCTCACACTACCATCCCCACCAATTACCCCTGCACCGCTCACACGCCATCCCCACGAGCTCCCCCTGCACTGCTCACAACCCATCCCCAGCAGCTCCCCCTGTATCGCTCACACTCCATCCCCACCAGCTCCACCTGCACCACTCAGACACCCTCCCCACCAGCTACACCTGCACCGCTCACGCCCCATCCCACCAGCTTCCCCTATCTCATTCACACCCGATCCCCATCAGACACCCCTGCACCGCTCACACCCAGTCCCCACCAGCACCCCCTGCACCGCTCACAACCCATCCCCACCAGCACCCCTGCTCCGCTCATACCATTTCCCTACCAGCTCCCCCTGCACCGCTCACACCCCATCCCCAACATCTACCCCTGCAACTCTCACACCCCTTTCCCCAGCAGCTCCCCCTGCATTGCTCACACCCCATCCCTAACAACTCCCCCTGCACCGGTCACACCCCATCCCCACGAGCACCCCCTGCACCGCTCACACCCCATCCCCACCAGCTCCCCCTGCACCGCTCACAACCCATCCCCAGCAGCATCACCTGCACCGCTCTCACCCCATGCCCACCAGCTCCACCTGCATCGCTCACAACCCATTCCCACCAGCACCCCCTGCACCGCTCACAACCCATTCCCACCTGCTCCCCCTGCACCACTCACACCCCGTTCCACCACTTTCCCCTATATCATCACACCCCTTCCCCTCCAGCTACCTCTGCACTGCTCACACCCCATCCCTACCAACTCCCCCTTCACCGCTCACAACCCATTTCCACCAGCTCCCCCTGCACTGCTCACATCCCAACCCCACCTGCTCCCCATGCACCGCTCACACCCCGTTCCACCACCTTCCCCTATATCATTCACAACCCATTCCCACCAGCTACCCCTGCACCGCGCACACCCCAACCCCACCAGCACCACCTGCACCTCTCACACCCCATTCCCCACCAGCTCCCCCTGAACCGCTCACACACCATCCCCACCATCTCCCCCTGCACCACTCACACCCCATCCCCACCAGCACCCCTAGCACTGCTCACACCCCATCACCACCAGCTCCCCCTGCACCGCTCACAACCCGTCCCCAGCAGCAACCCCTGCACGGCTCTCACCCCATGCCCACCAGCTCCCCCTGCACCGCTCACAACCCATTCCCAACAGCTCCCCATGCACTGCTCACACCACATCCCCACTAGCTCCCCCTGCACCACTCAGACCCCGTTCAACCACTTTCCCCTATATCATTCACACCCCATCCCCACCAGCTACCCCTGCACCGCTCACAACCCATTCCCAACAGCTCCCCCTGCACTGCTCACACCCCATCCCCACCATCTCCACCTGATCCGCTCACACCCAATCCACACCAGCTCCCCGTGCACCGCTCACACCCCATCCCCACTAGCATTCCCTGCAACGGTCACACCCCATTTCCTCCAGCTCCCCCTGTATCGCTCACACCCCATATCCACCAGATCCCCCCAGCACCACTCACACCGCTTCCCCACCAGCTGCCCATATATCTCTCACACCCCAATCCCACTTGCTCCCCCTGTATCGCTCACACCCCATCCCCACCAGCACCCCCTGCACCACTCACGCCCCATCCCACCAGCTTCCCCTATATCATTCACACTCCATCCCCATCACACACCCCTGCACTGCTCACACCCAATCCCCACCAGCTCCCCTGCACCCCTCACACCCCATCCACACCAGCTCCCCCTGCACCAATCAAACCCCCTCCCCACCAGCTCCCCCTGCACCGCTCACCCCCAATCCCCACCAGCTCCCCTGCACCCCTCACACCCAATCCCCACCAGCTCCCCCGGCACCTCTCACAACCCATCCCCACCAGCTCCCCCTGCACCGCTCATACCTTGTCCCCACCAGGTCCCCCTGCACCGCTCACACCCCATCCCCACCACCTCCCCGTACACCGCTCGCACCCCATCCCCACAAGCATTCCCTGCACCGCTCACACCCCATTCCCATCAGCATCCCCTGCATCGCTCACACCCCTTCCCCACCAGCTTCCCCTATATTTCTCACACCTCAATCACACCAGCTCGCCCTGTATCGCTCACACCCCATCACCAACAGCTCCCCCTGCACCACTCACACCCCATCCCCACCAGCTCCCCCTATATCGCTCACACCCCAATCCCTCCAGCTCTCCCTGTATCGCTCACACCCCATCCCCACCAGCTACCCCTGCAGCACTCACATCCCATCCCCACCAGCTTCCCCTGCACCGCTCACAACCCATCCCCACCAGCTCACCCTGTATCGATCACACCCCATCCCCACCAGCTCCACCTGCACCACTCACACCCCCTCCCCACCAGCTACCCCTGCACCGCTCACGCCCCATCCCACCAGCTTCCCCTATCTCATTCACACCCGATCCCCATCAGACACCCCTGCACCGCTCACACCCAGTCCCCACCAGCTCCGCTGCAAACCTGCCACCCAATCCCCACCAGCTCCCCCTGCACCGCTCACAAACCATCCCCACCAGCACATCTGCTCCGCTCGTACCATGTCCCTACCAGGTCCCCTGCATCGTTCACACCCCATCCCCAACATCTACCCTTGCAACTCTCACACCCCTTTCCCCAGCAGCTCCCCCTGCACCGGTCACATCCCATCCCCACCAGCACCCCCTGCACCGATCACAACCCATCCCCAGCAGCATCCCCTGCAGCGCTCTCACCCCATGCCCACCAAATCCCCCTGCACCGCTCACAAACCATTCCCACCAGCTCCCCCTGCACCGCTCACAACCCATTCCCACCAGCTCCCCCTGCACTGCTCACATCCCAACCCCTACCTGCTCCCCCTGCACCGCTCACACCACGTTCCACCACCTTCCCCTATATCATTCACAACCCATTCCCACCAGCTACCCCTGCACCGCTCACATCCCAACCCCACCAGCACCCCCTGCAACTCTCACACCCCATACCCCACCAGCTCCCCCTGAACCGCTCACACACCATCCCCACCATCTCCCCCTGCACCACTCACACCCCATCCCCACCAGCTCCCCTTGCTCTGATCACACCCCATGCCCACCAGCTCCCCCTGCACCACTCACAACCCATTCCCACCCGCACCCCATGCACTGCTCACACCACATCCCAACTAGCTCCCCCTGCACCGCTCAGACCCTGTTCAACCACTGTCCCCTATATCATTCACACCCCATCCCCACCAGCTCCCCCTTCACCGCTCACAACCCATTCCCAACAGCTCCCCCTGCACTGCTCACATCCCATCCCCACCAGCTCCCCCTGCACCTCTCACACTCCATTCCCCACCAGCTCCCCCTGCACCGCTCACACTCCATCCCCACCAGCTCGGCCTTAACCCCTCACACCCCATCCCCACCATATCCACCTGATCCGCTCACACCCAATCCACACCAGCTCCCCGTGCACCGCTTGCACCCCATCCCCAATAGCATTCCCTGCACCGGTGACACCCCATTCCCTCCAGCACCCCCTGTATCGCTCACACCCCATATCCACCAGGTCCCCCTGCACAACTCATACCCCATCCCCACCAGCTCCCCATATATCGCTCACACCCCAATCCCACCAGCTCCCCCTGTATCGCTCACACCCCATCCCCACCAGCACCCCCTGCACCACTCACACCTCATCCCACCAGCTTACCCTGCACCACTCACACCCCCTCCCCACCAGCTACCCCTGCACCACTCACGCCCCATCCCACCAGCTTCCCCTATATCATTCACACCCCATCCACATCACACACCCCTGCACGGCTCACACCCAATCCCCACCTGCTCCCCTGCACCCCTCACACCCCATTCCCACCAGCTCCCCCTGCACCACTCACACCCCATTCCCACCAGCTCCCCCTGCACCACTCACACCCCCTCCCCACCAGCTCCCCCTGCACCTCTCATGCCCCGTCCCACCTGCTTCCCCTATATCATTCAAACCCCATCCCCATCAGACACCCCGGCACCGCTCACACCCAATCCCCACCAGCTCCCCTGCACCCCTCACACCCCATCCCCACCAGCTCCCCCTGCACATCTCACAACCCATCCCCACCAGCTAACCCTGCACCGCTCATATCATGACCCCACCAGGTCCCCCTGCACCGCTCACACCCCATCCCCACCATCTCCCCCTGCACCTCTCACACCACTTTCCCCAGCAGCTCCCCCTGCACCGCTCACACCCCATCCCCACCATCTCCCCCTGCACCGCTCATACCCCAATGCCACGAGTTCCCCCTGCACCACTCACACCCCATCCCCACCAGCTCCCCCTGCACTGCTCACAACCCATCCCCAGCAGCATTCCCTGCACCGCTCTCACCCCATGCCCACCACCTCCCCCTGCACCACTCACAACCCAGTCCCACCCGCTTCCCCTGCACTGCTCACATCCCAACCGCACCAGCTCCCCCTGCACCGCTCACACCCCGTTCCACCACCTCCCCTATATCATTAACAACCCATCCCCCCCATCTCCCCCTGCACCTCTCACACACCATTCCCCACGAGCTCCCCCTGCACCGCTCTCATCCCATCTCCATCATCTCCCCCTGCACCGCTCACACCCCAGTCCCACGAGCTCCCCCTGCACCGCTCACAAACCATCCCCACCAGTTCCCCTGCACTGCTCACAACCCATCCCCAGCAGTATCCCCTGCACCACTCTCACCCCATGCCCACCACCTCCTGCTTCAACGCTCACAATCCATTCCCACCAGCTCCCCCTGCACTGCTCACATCCCAACCCCACCAGCTCCCACTGCACCGGTCACACCCTGTTCCACCACCTTCCCCTATGTCATTCTCAACCCATCCCCACCAGCTCCCCCTGCACCACTCACACCCCATCCCCACCAGCTTCCCTTGCGCCCCTAACAACCCATCCCCACCAGCTCCCCCTGTATCGCTCACTCTCCATCCCCACCAGCTCCACCTGCACCACTAACTCCCCCTCCCCACCAGCTCCCCCTGCACCGCTCACGCCCCATCGCACCTGCTTCCCCTATATCATTCACACCCCATCCCCATCAGACACCCCTGAACCGCTCACACCCAATCCCCAGCAGCTCCCCTGCACCCCTCACACCCAATCCCCACCAGCTCCCCCTGCACCGCTCACAACCCATCCCCACCAACTCCCCCTGCAACTCTCACACCCCTTTCCCCAGCAGCTCCCCCTGCATGGCTCACACTACCATCCCCACCAATTACCCCTGCACCGCTCACACGCCATCCCCACGAGCTCCCCCTGCACTGCTCACAACCCATCCCCAGCAGCTCCCCCTGTATCGCTCACACTCCATCCCCACCAGCTCCACCTGCACCACTCAGACACCCTCCCCACCAGCTACACCTGCACCGCTCACGCCCCATCCCACCAGCTTCCCCTATCTCATTCACACCCGATCCCCATCAGACACCCCTGCACCGCTCACACCCAGTCCCCACCAGCACCCCCTGCACCGCTCACAACCCATCCCCACCAGCACCCCTGCTCCGCTCATACCATTTCCCTACCAGCTCCCCCTGCACCGCTCACACCCCATCCCCAACATCTACCCCTGCAACTCTCACACCCCTTTCCCCAGCAGCTCCCCCTGCATTGCTCACACCCCATCCCTAACAACTCCCCCTGCACCGGTCACACCCCATCCCCACGAGCACCCCCTGCACCGCTCACACCCCATCCCCACCAGCTCCCCCTGCACCGCTCACAACCCATCCCCAGCAGCATCACCTGCACCGCTCTCACCCCATGCCCACCAGCTCCACCTGCATCGCTCACAACCCATTCCCACCAGCACCCCCTGCACCGCTCACAACCCATTCCCACCTGCTCCCCCTGCACCACTCACACCCCGTTCCACCACTTTCCCCTATATCATCACACCCCTTCCCCTCCAGCTACCTCTGCACTGCTCACACCCCATCCCTACCAACTCCCCCTTCACCGCTCACAACCCATTTCCACCAGCTCCCCCTGCACTGCTCACATCCCAACCCCACCTGCTCCCCATGCACCGCTCACACCCCGTTCCACCACCTTCCCCTATATCATTCACAACCCATTCCCACCAGCTACCCCTGCACCGCGCACACCCCAACCCCACCAGCACCACCTGCACCTCTCACACCCCATTCCCCACCAGCTCCCCCTGAACCGCTCACACACCATCCCCACCATCTCCCCCTGCACCACTCACACCCCATCCCCACCAGCACCCCTAGCACTGCTCACACCCCATCACCACCAGCTCCCCCTGCACCGCTCACAACCCGTCCCCAGCAGCATCCCCTGCACGGCTCTCACCCCATGCCCACCAGCTCCCCCTGCACCGCTCACAACCCATTCCCAACAGCTCCCCATGCACTGCTCACACCACATCCCCACTAGCTCCCCCTGCACCACTCAGACCCCGTTCAACCACTTTCCCCTATATCATTCACACCCCATCCCCACCAGCTACCCCTGCACCGCTCACACCCCATCCCCACCAGCTCCCCCTTCACCGCTCACAACCCATTCCCAACAGCTCCCCCTGCACTGCTCACATCCCAACCCCACCAGCTCCCCCTGCACCTCTCACACTCTATTCCCCACCAGCTCCCCCTGCACCGCTCACACCCCATCCCCACCAGCTCGGACTTCACACCTCACACCCCATCCCCACCATCTCCACCTGATCCGCTCACACCCAATCCACACCAGCTCCCCGTGCACCGCTCGCACCCCATCCCCACTAGCATTCCCTGCACCGGTCACACGCCATTCCCTCCAGCTCCACCTGTATCGCTCACACCCCATATCCACCAGATCCCCCTGCACCACTCACACTCCTTCCCCACCAGCTGCCCATGTATCTC